>NC_058130.1:600874130-600909677 GCF_016433145.1 Gracilinanus agilis | reverse complement strand
TCCCTCCCTCCCTCCTCTTTCTTTCTTTCTTTCTTTCTTTCTTTCTTTCTTTCTTTCTTTCTTTCTTTCTTTCTTTCTTTCTTCTTAGAACATAACAGTCAACTGTTTGCTATCTTATAATTCCTTGAGGGAAATCTTTTTTCCTTGTTCTTTGAAGTTCCTTATTGTTATATATTGTAGCCTACTCACATCCATTATTTGTCTTTCCATTGCCTTCCATGATACTTATTTTTGATTTTAATTTCTCAGAGACTATTCTATTTTCTTAATTTTGTGTGATAATAATTATGATTGTTGGTATTTGGATGGTGTTTTAAGTTTTGTAAAGAGCTTTTCAAATACTATAACATTTTATCCTCATGACAACACTGGGAGGTAGGAGGCTGTTATTATCCTATTTTAAAGGAAGTTAAGGCAAACAAGCTAAGTGACTTGCCCAGGATCACAGAGCTAAGTAAGAGTTTGAACCATGAATTTAAATCAACTCTTCTTAGTTCTAGGTCCAGTGCTCTATCTGCTGCACCAAAAATTAGATATATTTTTGGTCCCTTGACTTTTTACTTACTTTTACCCATAGCACAAAACTGTATTGCCTCACATATCACTAACATCAACCAGTGAGTTCATTCCATAATAGCATATAATATCACATTTACAAATGCCCTATCACTGTTTAAATTATGCATGCATGTTACTGAAACTCTTTATATTTATTATTGTCAATAACCAAAGAAACCTGGTTTTTGTTATATTTAAGATTGGCTTGATAGTGTACAAGTGATTAAAGGATTCTATTCATGAGGTTTAAAGCATAAGAAAGTCCTTTTCATGATAGTTTCCAAGGAAGGGAAGCTGCTAGCTGGTCAAGGAAACCAAACCTCATGGCTCCAGATTCAGAAATCCCAGTGAAAATACTCAAGCCCTTTATGATTTTTTCATTATTATGGGTATAGTCCTGTCCCTTCTGTGTTCAATCTAACAGCATGAAGAACTATAAATAATTTAGAGATAAAACATTATTTCCCACAAGTTGCCCCAGGTTGTTTGTGTGTATGTGTGCGTGTGTGTGTGTGCGTGCGCACATGTCGTATGCTATGCATTCGCTGTTCAATTCTGACAAAACTGGAAGGAAAAAAAAATGGCATGACTTAAGCAAAATAAATAGCAGCTTTCTCAAAATTTCTTACACCTTCCTCTCAATTACACCTCCTTCATCTGGGAAATAAAAGTTTCTGTCAATAAATCAAGGGACTTTTGCTGATTAAAAGGGTTTAGATCCAGAATATTACTGATTATTTGAGTTTTTCAGTCAATTATTGAATGAAATGCAGAATTATTTTTTCTAGCATTTATTTGTTCTAACAAAAATTAATGGAAGTAGAACTGAAAGGAAAACTGTTAAGGAATGAAATATGTCAATAAATAAATGGATTTTTTTTTTTGTAGACTGTTAATGAGGACATCAGAGATTTTTCTAAAAATCTGATTTGGGTCATTGAGTTTGACCTTCAGTCTCAGGACAAGGAGGACACTCCATCCTCATTTCCTACTACTCCTATTTCTCAACAAATTGCAATGTTTTATTTGATGCCTTTGTTGTCATTTCAATTCGTTTGATCTTAGACCCTTGAACTACTCTACTTCCCATCTAATCAACTCCGTCCTCAACATCTATTCAATCCCACTCATGCTTCAAGGCCCAGCTCAATTCCATCCTCTTTCACAAAACATATTTTTAACTATATAAACCCACATCTTCCCTCTTCTGAAACCTTCTAGTTTGAAGGTGCTCATTTTATATCAAACCATATATCATTGGTTTCCATTTCCATTGAATTTTCCATTCTCTGTCATACTATCTAGTCAGATTGTAAGATCTGGGAAGATTTATTTCTAATGCTGTATCATCTTTTAGTTTTCAAAATAACGTTCTGTATAATTTTCAAATTGGGGCTTAGACAGTTTTTTAAATCTCTTTATTCATTCCTTTGTTCCTAACAATCCAAGGAAAGCTTTCACATTCCCTATTCTAGAGCAGCTTCTGAAATTGGAGTGGTTGATATTGAGATTGTGAGTCCTATCTTGCCCAGGAAGCAAGAGCTAATTTAAATCAATTATGTCTAGGGAACAGCGTCCTTGGGTCCCTTATTGGAGTGAACAAAGACGTTCACTCTTAACCAGTCTTAATCTGATTTTTTTCATCTAGATATTGGAATCCCTTGATCAGGATGGACTGAAAGATCATTAATCCCATCTCCTTATTAGTTATCCACCAATTAGAGATATCTTGGGAAGAACTGAATAGTGAGCTCCCAAAATTATATTTCATGACTCAACATGCTAAATGTCTTTGTCTTTGATCAATGAGAGAGATCACTGGCAATTAATTTATTAGTTATGGCTAGCCTGATCAATAAATTGATTTTCTTACCCCAAATCCAGTCTCTCAGACTTTTTAATCATCATAGATCCTTGAGTACAAGGACTATGTTCTTAATATTACTAACAATGTGTAGGCTTAACACAATGATATGTACATAACATGAATTTAATTGTTATTGATTTCAATTTATAAATGCTGAGAATGTGAAAGACCACAGATTACTGATTAACTTTCTCCCTCATAGGCAAACAATGGGCAACTCAATTCCTTACTGGATGAAGTGGAAGGAAAATATCTCTTTATTTAGACACTTGAAGAGTTCACAAACCAAAGTACAAAGGGTTGTTCAGATGCAAGTTTGGAGAATAAAAGCTGCAACTAAATAGTGAAAGGTCACTAAGAGGAATCATAGAATCCTAGAGCTAGAAGAGATGTCAAAGATTAATGTATAAATAGAAATGCTGACAACCAGTATCTGTTTCCAGTATTTATCTACTAACCCCAAGAGGATATAATCCTTTCCCATTTCTAAGGGAAGAAGAAGAAAAGTCTAAGAAGAGGTCATGAAGAGTCCTCTTCTTTACCATCACTATCAGTGCTAACACATTCTCCCATAGTGAACTGGCAGAAGAGAGAATGGCAAGACAAAAGAATGAGCTGAACTTTGAATCAGTTGCTAGGTGGTTTAGTCATCCCTGCTACTAACAACACCTAGCATTTTTATAGCTTTTTACGATTTTTAGTGTGTTTATATATATTCCCTAATTTATATAAACATAACTGGTAATAAAATTTTCATCACTCTTGGGCTTTCTCAGGAGAGGACTGAGCCGTATGTCCCATTGTCATTCTTTAAGAATGTGTTCCCTTTTTTCCTCCCACTTGTTTTTAAAGAAACTTTTCTAATTAATGTGTCTCTTTTGTTCATTGCTATCTTATGTATGTGCTTTATGAGGTCAAACACAGCTGAGGGGGAGCAATTGGATGATGTGTCATTTAGAGGGAACAATTATTGATAATAAAATCCAAGAAACATTCTCTGCCACCTTACACTCCCAAATTAGGAGTTTGTAATTAGATGGAAACAGATATTATTGATTGATTCAAATTTTATAACTTCCCAAGAACAGAGGAAAATGCCACATGAATTCAGTTAAAGTGAACAAAATCACATCCTAAGCTTTAAGGAAATAGAGAGAGAGAGACAGAGACAGAGAGAGAGAGAGGAAGAGAGAATATTTTTTTTTGTTGTCACTTATTTTTAAATACTTTTGGTCATTTTGTTCTGTCTAGGAAACTATAATTCAACCAATAAATCAAGAAGTATTTGTTATGTGTTCACTATATGTGTGATAATTAGATTAAGTCTACACTGCCCATCTTTAGATTTAACCACCAAAGGTGAAAGCACCTCCAATTCTGGGAGGTCCGTAACCCACGTGTGCTAGAGTGGGTGATGAATCAGAATCAACTGACTGCTCCCTAGACAGTCCAATGAGAAGCGTCTATTGTGATTGGACACGCAAACTAGGGGAAGGCACAGGAAGTGACGCATAAGTGACCCCTTTAAAAAGAGGGAGTTGAGTGAGTGAGAAGGGCTTCTGGTGAAGAGGGCGGCTGGTGAAGGAGCTCTTCTGGTTAGTGGAGGAGTGCTGGCTGGAACACTGAGACCTTGATGAGACTGCTTTCAATATCTTCTTTAGAAGTCCACGTGGTGATTTTAAAGACTGAATCTTCCTGAACTTCTCTTAAGGAACTTCCCTTTAATAGACTCCGGGCCTCTGGCCCTCTGACTCTCAGCTGAGGGTTAATTGGATCTACCTGGATTAATTAGAGGATCATAGTAAATTACCTACTATGTTAGATTCTTATTTCCTTATTTCCTCTCTCTCTTCTCAATTGTAAATAAACTTCCATAAAAGTCAATTTTGACTTGAGATTATTCTTAATTGAGGATTGATAATAGTTCAATCCTCTGGTGACCATCTTTTAATATATTGAAGCCCCCCCAAAAAAAACCCTTTCCCCTCCTTACATATGCCAGGACTGTGCTAAGCATTGAAATACAGAGAAAGGCAAATTTAAAAAAAAAAATACTTCCTCCAAGAGGATATATTCTAATGAAGAAGACAAATTTAAACAACTACACAAGAGATGAAGGAAATCTGAAAGGGGAAGGTAACCATAGATTCAAAGAGAGAACCAAAGTTTGGGAATAGAGAGAAAGCCAGGCCTGAGAGTTGCACAATGGTAGGGGCCACCAAAAGGGAGTGATTAGTTTACCTCACTACTGGTAGAGCTATACTTGGATAACATGACAAATGGCTAACCAATGTATTTTATAACAAGTTGTCCCTCATGGGAAGACTTCAAACTGTGAACTGCTCTGCTAGGAAGTTCTAGGAGTTTTGTTGATTATTTTTTCAGGTTCAGTTGAAATTTGATTTCATGTAACTTTCATCCATTTATCTTACTGGGATCAAATAAAACAAAACATATCCCTCTTTGATATGTTACTCAGTTGTATCCAACTCTTCATGACACCATTTGGGGATTTCTTGGCAAAGATACTGGAATGATTTGCCATTTCCTTCTCCAGCTTGTTTTATAGATGAGGAAACTGAGGCAAGCAGCATTAAGAAACTTGCCCAGGGTCACACAGCTAGTAAGTGAGGCCAGATTTGATCACAGGAAAATGAGTCTTCCTGACTCTGAGGCTGGCACTCAATCTACTGCATTACCTAGTTGTCCTTTAAATATTTGAACATAAGAATCATGTTCTTCTTCCTACTCCCAGTGTTTCCTTATAAGCTCTTTCAAAATATCTACCTGCTTTATAATCATAAAACCTTCTTCCATACTGACACTGATTTATTTCCATATTGACATTAGTCTTTTTTTATTTTTTTTATTTTTATTTTTTTTTAACCCTTAACTTCTATGTATTGGTTCCTTGGTGGAAGAGTGGTAAGGGTGGGAAATGGGGGTCAAGTGACTTGCCCAAGTTCACACAGCTGGGAAGTGTCTGAGGCCAGATTTGAACCTAGGACCTCTCATCTCTAGGCCTGACTCTCAATCCACTGAGCTACCCAGCTGCCCCCTGACATTAGTCTTTTAATCACATTTCATTAGATCTAATTATTAGGTGGTCAGCACTGATCTAACTACAATTATTCAGTATACATTTCTTCAGCTTGTCCATAAAGAGAGAGTGTTAGAGTTCTGTCGAATGCTCTTCTGAAATCTAGGTTTCTGGAAATTCCCTAATCGTGATCAGAGGATTATGGACTGAGGTCATCTAGTCCAGTTGCCTCAGTTTATAAAAGGAAACTGAGGCTCTGAGAGTTAAAATGACTTGCTAAGATTTCACAAATAGTAAGCAACAGAGTCAGGTTTTAAATCCATGTATTCTGACTCTGTTTCAATACTCTTTCTAGTATAACAGCCTAGAAACTCTGTCAAATGAGAAAATAAGATGCCCATCGTGACTGGTTCTCAATGAACTCATGTTGCCTCTTAATGTTTCGTTCAGTTGTTTTAGTCATGTCTGACCCTTTGTGACCCCATTTGGGGTTTTCTTGGCAAAGATACTGGAGGGGTTTGCCATTTCCTTCTCTAGCCCATTTCACTGATGAGGAAACTAAAGCAAACAGGGTTAAGTGACTTGCCCAAGGTCACAGAGTAAGTGTCTTAACACTAGTTTTGAGCTCAGTAAAGTGAGTCTTCTTAACTCCAGGGCCCAACACTAGCTACAGCACCATATAACTATTATTTATTACCACTTGCTTTTCTAAGTACTCACAAACCCACCTTTTAATGGATTTTTCTAGGATTTCTAGAATTGGCAAGATTCAGTCTTAAGCTCATAGATATTGTTGAGGAAATCCATTTCTCTCTCTCTTTTTTAAAAAAAAACTGGTATAAAGATCAATTTCTAGCAATGTGGAATCAAGAATAACAACAATTCAGCAATCATGTCCCAAATACATCCTTTCATTATCCTGGAATGGGTTTCTATTGCAGTCAAGCAGCTAATTCATTGAGGTTATCTAAAGACACTTTCCTTGGGGTTTAATCCAGCTAATCATTCTTGTTCTATTTTTTTCTAGTCTAAGAATATTCTTCTTGGAAGAAAACATGAATCAAAAGGTATTGAGTGGTTTTGTCTTCTTTCCATGGTCAATTATCATTGTTTCATATACTTAAATAATAGTTCCATCCTTTTTGAACTTCCTCTTTTCCCCAACAAAGCTAAAAAGAAAAAAAGTTCATTTTTACTGTCCATAGCACTTGTTATGGTGATAATAACAGATAATTTGGAGAAGTAGATAAATGTGTTAGGGCCAGTAGACCTTCAAGTCACAGGCACTGATTGACAGGCTTCAGTGAGAAAGGAGGGGGTTAGACACTCCTGGATCTCAAACCCCTCCCCCCTAAGCAGTTGCTGTTTTTCAGTTGGATCAATCCTATTGAACAGGCTAACCCTTATGTAGAAACCACAAAAGCTTTGCCACAATGGCCACTCAGGTGAACCCTCAAGTCAAGAGCAGTAAGCAGAGTGTCTGCTCACTTCAACCCCCACAAAGCAACTGCCAACTTCTCTCAACTGCCCCCTCACCCAAAGTTCCCCAGGGGGGTCCCCTGGAATTCTGGGTGAGGCTGTCCCTGTATCTTTGCAGGGATTCCATGCATCCATCTCTACATAACACACTCAGTCTACTTTAGTTTGTTTTGAACTTTAATGATCCCAACATTATTTTAACAAGACTATGCTGTTCATTTGCATTGTGTATTAATCCCCAGTTAGGGCTCCTTGCTTCCATGGACGATACTTCCCCCTCACCCCCAACCACAGCTGTGATTTCATTGGTATTGGGAGATCTCAATGAAAAAATATTCTCTATAAATGTAAATTGGCTCTTTCCTTTGTGATTTCATTTTTAGAGAGTAGCCTGGGGGCACTAAGAGGCTAAGTGACTTACATAGAGCCACAATGTCAGTTTATGGTAGAAGAAGTCCTTGAATCCTGGTTTCTGACTCTGAGGTCAGTTCTTTGTACATTATGCTACATTTTCTCTCTATTCTTTATATACTTTCCAGCAATCTGAGTTTGTTCTAGTAGTTCCCTAAGGAATCATGTTAACCTTTTTAGATTGATTCTCTTTTTCCCCCCCTCAATCAGAAGTATTTGTTTGAGCCATTAGAATTTCATTCTTGACAGCATCTCACCTTTAAGTTGACTGGATTCCCTTGTACAATCTTATCCTTTGACATCATACCTTTTTTTAAATCTGAATCCTTTAAATCACCAGATTATGTTTCACTTCTTCTCCTGTTCCTACCATGAAGTCTAGCTGATGTGATCCTTTTTTTCTCTTGGTTCTAGTTGTTCTCTCTTCATTAACAAATTCTTCCATATAGGTCAGGTCAGTGATCTGTTTTCTGTAAAGAAGAGATGACCAGCTTGGAAGTCAAAATATGTATGGCAGAAGAGGACTTTGCTCTTACCTCCCTGCTTTTCTTATATTCTGCAGGGCAGATGTTGCTATTTTTCATGGCAAGAAATGAATTTCACTCCAGAGTTTGATATTAGCTAAATTAGGCAAGCTCCATGACAAACTGAAGCCAAGAAAAAAATGTCAAATTTGTGTGGTTTGGGCCTGGGTTTCATATGATGAGAAGAATTTTAGACTGAAAACACAGAATTGATTACAACCCAAGCAAATCTCCTCGAGGGAATGGTTCTCATTGGAGAAAGCCAGATTTGTCTCTACAACTTGTCTCTAACTTTTACAAAACCTTTTTGTGAATAGAGCATCCTTTTCTGGTAATATGATTTAATTAATAGGCTCTCTTCCAATCAGTTGCTGGAGTAGACTTCAGAATTGTTCACTCTTCCTGTTATTTTCAAGCCCTTTCCTGATCCCTTGATCTTTTTTCCAACTACTCTGTTGTTCTCTAATTCTAACTCAGTCATGTCTTTAACAAAACATGACTTCCTTGTCCAGAGATGCCATTTGGGAACCCCTGGTGTTATTTTTGACTCCTCCCTCCATGCTTCTCGGTGGGATTCTGGAAAGTTACCACTCCAAGCTAGTTTTGCCATTTGTCAGATCAGTGGATGAAAGGCCTTATGTTGGTTGAACCTACTGAAAACAAATGCTCATTACCTTTCAGGATCAACAAATCACTTGATTTCCAATGGTAAATAGTCTAAAGAAGTTATAAAGTTTATAGACTTGGTGAATCTGGAGGATATAAGGGTCTAAAGGTCATTGAATCTTTTCTTTTGTCTTCTGTGTGGCATGGAACTCTTCCCTAAGAGTTTGAGTTCTATTCTTAAAGCTATCCAAAGAAAATGCTATCTCCCTTTGTGTTTCATTCCAGAATTCAACCATTTTTGAAATTAGGCAACTTTTAGTCAAACTCATATTCCTCTAGCAATAGCCTTTCTTTCTGTTTTTTATTCCCCCTCCTGGGGATTCAGCTCCATGAATTATTGGTGAATTATATCTAAGCCAGTGATGGGCAAACTTTTTAAAGAGGGAGCCAAAGGAAAGGAAATGCTCATCCATCAGTCTGTTTCTAAGGCAACTCTTTTGAAGTTTCATTGTATTGTATCCTCATTGTATTCGTCAGATTAGGAATAACGTCACATGGCCAGATAGAACATTTCAGGGGGCTGCATCTGGCCCATGAGCCGTAGTTTGCCCATCACAGAAGCCATTGGATAAGGAGCCCCAGAAAGTTAAACACATCTTACAAGTTTAGCCTCTATTCTGGAGATGAAGAAAACTGCCCAGCTCTCTAACTCAAACCATCCACTTCAATCCACTTCAATCAGGATAGTATGTTTTCTAACTTATTCCATCCTCTATACCTTTCTCATTCTGAACTCCAACTGTAATATTGTCTTTCCTTTCATGCACCAAAATGGAAAACTAAAACTTAGGGGACTCTGGGAATGCTTCAAGTGTTCATCATTGGCAAGGGCCAGAAGAGGGCCAGTCAAGGCAGCAGCAGCGACATGGTCACTCCTTTGAAAAGGTGATGACTCAGAGCTAGCCAATGATGATTGGCTTCAGGGGAAAACAAGGAGTTTATGTTTATGTTCGCTGCCTGGGACTTTAATCAAGGTGGGTCAGGGAGAATAATGTTCATCAGAGTCTACTGAATTCAAGCAGAAGTTATCACTAAGGAATCAATCTGAAAAGTATCCTGGAGAAGGAAGGCTAGAATTGTGGTAAACAGAAATAAAGTGAGAAAAAATGACCTGGAAATATCCAGACTCCAAAATTTCAGAATCTCTGACTTCCAGAACCTCCCAGATAGAAAGATCATGGAGTTGAGCCAGTCGAATACCTACCCAAACAGAAACTACTTCTAAAATATCCCCAACATGTGGCCGTCTGTGTTGTGCTTGAAGATGTCTAGGCAGGGGGAACCTGAGATTCTCTTAAGGATACACTTTTCACATATATACAACTCAAATTTTTGTTGCTGTTATTCTGTCATTTTTCAATTGCGTCTGATTCTTAAAGACCCACTTTGGAGTGTTCTTGGCAAAAATATTGGAGTAGTTTGCAACTTCCTTCTTCAGCTCATTTTACAGACAATGAAATGGAGGCAAATAGAGTTAAATGACTTGCCCAGGGTCATATAGTTAGTATCTGAGGCCAGACTCAGGAAGATGAGTCTTCATGACTCTGAATGTGCCACTGTAGTCACTGTGCCACTTACGTGCCCCAAATTCAACACAACTCAAAAGGCAAAGTGAAATCAGGAAAGGCCAGAATCACCATCATTGATGGAACTTGTCCTTTTTACAGGGGTTCTGTACAGGTGAAGCACTTTCTCACTATCTCCGAAGATGAAGATGTGTCCAACATGTCCTTCTCAATGCTTTAAACATTTGGCATCCTGCTGGACTCAGACACTAACACAATGATCTCTATTCTGATCCAAATTCTATAGGCACCAGTAGGGTATTTTAGGAAGAAAGAGTCATTGAACACAGAATTAGCACAGAGTTCAGTACAGACAGTGGTATTTCCAAGCTATGTGATTTATATTCTCTGCCATTTAACTTTTATGGACTTCCATTTCCTCATGCGAAATTGAGGGATCAGAATACTTGCACTAACTTACCTCATAGTTGGGCAGCAAGATGGTGCAATGGATAGAGCACTGAGCCTGGAGTCAGGAAGACTCATCTTCCTAAGTTCAAATCTGGTCTCAGATTCTTACTAGCTGTGTATGAGCTTGGGCAAGCCACTTAACTCTATTTGTCTCAGTTTCCTCATCTGTAAAACAAACTAGAGAAGGAAATAGCAGACCACTCCAGCATCTTTGCCAAGATAATCCTAAATGGGATCATGAAGTATCAGACATGACTAAAAACACAACAAAAATATCAGTGTTTTTGTGAAATGAATAGGGACAGGGACCAGACCCATGATTTCTTTGGCATAGGGAACTCCTAGATCAAGAAACTCTCTTTACTTAGGCTGATCAGCCTTTTATCTCAAAGTTAGAGACTTAGGAAGCTTCTTAGAGAACTTAGAATTAACTTGACTTGCTCAGGACAATAGAGCCAATATACATCAGAGGTAGGACTTAAAACCCCAAACTTTCTGAATCTACTGTACTATGCACACCTTAAATTTCTAGAGAAAGATGAGAGGTTATAATTACGATTAGCTATCATCTAGAACTGTTCACTGGAAAAAGAAAACAGTTGATTGTTATCTTTTTTGTTATAACTGGCATTTTCTTTCTAAAGGTATTTAAATTGAAATGGTAACACTCAAAATTCATGTAAAGGAGGGTACACCAAATTTGCAGGAAGGGCACTTGGTATCTGTGTTGCCCTAGTAAATGTTTAACAGCTGGTTGTCTGCAAGGAGAAATGTATATATGACACATTTAAAATTTTAAATTATTAATAATTTATTTGTCTGTTGGTTACATTAAAATTCTCAAGTATGTATCACTCTCACTCTTTCCCCTCTCTACATTAGAGGAGCCATTTCTTGATAAAAATATATATTTGTGTATAAGCTACATATGACACACTTTATAATCTAATATGCATTATTAACATTTTCTTCGTCACTTGTAAGTCTAGACAATCAAGATAATAATAAATCAAGTCCTGATTTGTAGGTTTGTAAAGGTATAAATACTCATACAGAAGATGAGCTGGGTCATAACAGAACACCCCTGACTGGCATCCCAGTTTGGTCATTTATATTGGCTGTTGCCTTAGAGTAGTCACTTGACCTCTCCCAACCTCATTTCCTTCATCTGTAAAATGAAAAGATTAGGCTAGATTTTTTTTTTTTGGTAAAGATATGTGATAACAAGTTTCCATATAAGTTTTCTGTAGTTATATGATCCAAACTGTCTCCCTTCCTTCCTTCCCTCCACCTTCCCTGAGCTGGTAAGCAATTTGATCTGGGTTATACATGAATTATCATGCACAACATATTTCCATATTGTTCATTTTTGTAAGAGCAAACTTGTATAAAACCCAACCCCCCAAATAAAAACTCAAATAAAGTAAAGTGAAAAATTGTCTGCATTAATTTGCATTCAACTCCAATAGTTCTTTCTTTGGAGGTAGATAGCATTCTTTGTCATAAGTCCCTCAGAATTGTCCAGGATTGTTGTATGACTGAAAGGAGCTAAGCCTTTCACAATTGATTATTCCACAACATTGCTGTTACTGTGTATAACGTTCTACTGGTTCTGCTTATTTTGCTCTGCATCAGTTCATGGAGGTCTTTCCCACTCTTTCTGAAGCCATACTGTTCATCTTTTCTTAAAGTGCAATAGTAATCCATCACCATTATATACCATAATTTGTTCAGACATTCCCCACTCGATAGACATCCCCATAATTTCCAATTTTTTGCCACCACATAAAGAGCAGCAGACTAAGTAGCGGTGTTACTGGATCAAAGGGTAGTGCATTGTTTTATAGCCCTTTGGACATAGTTCTAAATTGCCCTCCAGAGTGGTTGAATCAGTTCACAACTCCACAAACTAGACTAGATCATTTCTATGACCCCTCACATCTCTAAGTCCTAAAAAGAAATGACAGGTCCACTGAGTCAGATTGCCCCTGGAGCTGTTTAGTTCTCAGTTCCATAATTTGAGAAAACATTGAGAAGCTATAGAATACCCAGAGAAAAGCAAACAGGTTAGTGAAGGGCCTTGAGCCTATGCTATATGAGGACCTATTAAAGGAAAATTTTTTTTGAGAAGACTTTTTCTGCTTGGCCCCAGAGGGTAGAACCAAGAATAGTGGGTAGAAGTTGAAGAAAGCCAATAAGCTAGATGTCAGGAAGAAAGTCCAAATAGTTGTTTCTGACCCAAAGTGGAATAAGATGGCTTAGGAATTGGTGGGTTCTCCTTAGCAGAGGTCTGCAAGGAGAGACTGAATGACTTCTTGACATTTTGGCTATAGAAAATATTCCCTTTTAGGTGTGGATTAAATTAGATAGGTGCTCAGAAATCTTATAACTAAAAAATTCTTGGATTCTGGGATTTTATTATGACTGTGTGTTTGAGGAAATAAGTGTAACTAACCTCTGTCAGGCAGGTCATTGCTCTAGTCGCACTTTCTGAAAACAGAAATTCTCACAAAACATGCGACTACTCATCTTTGTCACTCTCCTACGTGAAAAGTAGTCAGGGAGAATAGATGAGCAATTTGCCATTGCCTCAGAAGCACAGTGGGGAAATGACACCCCTGAGAGCACTTTCATTGGAAATTTTACACTGCCAACCACAAATAAGGCAGTTCTTTAGTGGCAGTAAGGGCCTACGGGTGGAAAGTTGCACTTATTAGACAGGAAGAAATATAATTTTAAGAATATAGGTCCTCTGTAGCCATTTTAATAATACAGTAAGCCATATTTTGTGATATCTCTTGCAACGTCTTTGATCTGAGAATCTTAAATGCCATCCAGCAGGATCTATTCCTAACTTAACTAGTGTAACAGGGAATGGCTCCATATGGTTGGCCAAGGAGGCCTTTGCTCTACACAACAATTTCCCGCTAAATACAGTCACCAGGGCCACCTCTCTTCCATTTCCCCTCCTCTCTCCCAGATAATGTGAAAAGGGGACATGAAATGTTCATTTACCTCTCAAATTTGTGAGTATGGTAAATAAAGCCTATGACTCATAGCTTTCCTGGGTTCAAATGATAGGAGAAGAACATGAGCTTGGGTCTATACTTCCTACAAGCACTACAGTCATAAGATCAGAGACTGTATGAATTAAATATCTGGCATTCCTTCAACCCAATCCAATCATGATAGACTCATCATGGTGGGTGGCCACGGAAATTGCAAAGTCATGTGTCTAGGGTTTGCCAGCATGGTGGGCAAGGCTCCTGACAAGCAGAAGTTGTAGAAATATTATGTATGGGGGGATGAGGTAAAACCTTGGTCCAATGGAAGGATCCAGGGGAAGAACTCAGAGGGAGCTTGAAATACCAGCAATCAGGTTCTCTCTCTCTCGACCATTCCTTTGGATTTGTGGAAGAAGCTCTCTTTCAGCTGTCCTGGCACTGGTTTATTTATGTAGCCATCTCTGGTAAGCAGCAGCATGACTGGAGCCACCCTGGGTTGGAATCCGGGACCTGATCTTACTTTAAACTAGAAAGGCTGGAATCCTTATTTCTCCCTTTCGTCCTCTTTATTAATAAATACTTATAAGTTTAGTATAAAGTCACCAAGATTATTTTTTTTAATAACAGAATCTAGAGTGGAAAAGGATCTTATATTTTTAGTTCCATGTCCTCATTTTTTACAGGTAGGAAAACTGAGACCCAAAGATATTAAGTAATGTGCCCAGTATCACACAAGTAATAATTGGTAGAGCTGGGATTCAAGCTTGGAGATGGCTTGAGATTCTTTTTTTTTTTTTTAAACCATCCTTCATAGTATTAGGAAGAGCAGAAAATCTCATTACATTTGGCACTGGGCCAAATAATAAAGTTCATGAAGTTTAACACATTTCTTTTTTTTTTTTAATTAATTAATTTAGACTATTTTCCCATGGTTACATGATTCATATTCTTACATCCTATAGGGGGCCATGCCTCTATATGATTTTTTGGGATCCTGAGGGGCGTGGTGGCATAGGATGGTTAAAGCAGGAGAAAGAAAATGAGAACAACTAGACTAGTGGTTAGCCCATGCTGTCCCAAAGTCTGTGGGCTTGGGAGTTTATTATATACTGGTTTCAAACAAAGAACACAGCTATGAAGGGTTAACAGATCATACATAACCCATTAAAGTCTAAAGAGTAAAGGTATAAGTACCAAGACAATAGCCAAATTCCAACCATCAATTAGTAGGGATAATTCTGGGAGAGGAAATATTTTTATGGAAATGCTCACTTATTGAGTTCTATATTCCAGGATTATAGGCACCTGGACAAATAAAGTCAAGACTAAAAGCACCATACTTTATCTAAGTATGCAGACTTATCTTAAGTAATGTTTGTTAGGGTTCAGGCTTCTTAATTATCAAGGAGAGGAATCATTAACTCAGTAGATGCTGGTCTGCCACTTCAAAGTTTTCCAATAGGAGTTCTAAGAAAGGTGGGGATCAAAACTGAGTCAAAAGAGGAGCCTCAGATTTTTATCTTAGATGGCCCATTCTGTCTGCATTCCTGACATGCAGTGCAGAAAAATCATACACACAGTTTTACTTGCCGATGATTTTGTAATGGGATCCAGATAAAATATCTGTTACAGACTCTGTTTCTCTAAATGACTCCTAATAGCCTTTTCGGAGGGATCAAGTTGATTTTGGATTAACCTACCTGCTGGTACCAGAGCCTTTGGGGGCTCAGGTGACCAGGACCAAACACAAAGACTGCCTCAGCCTGGATTGGTCACATAGGGAATCCAGATAACAGGCCCTAAATTTGATCCTATTTCTCCAAAGGCTTTAATACATAGAACGGCTTCCCACAACACCCCCCTCTTCCTTTCTCCCTCCCTGACACAAAAAGTAATTTCACTGGGTTATACATGTATCATTGTTCAAAACCTATTTCCATATTATTAATATTTGCAATAGAATGATCATTTAACATCAAAATTCCCAATCACAACCCCATCGAACCAAGTGATCAGTCCTATGTTTTTCTTCTGCATTTCTGCTCCCACAGTTCTTTCTCTGGATGTGGAGAGCGTTTTTTCTCATAAGTTCCTCTGGATTGTCCTGAGTTATTGTATTGCTACTAGTAAAGAAGTCCATTACATTTGATTGTGCCACAGTGTGTCAGTTTCTAGAACATTTCTTTTAAAGATGAAGAAATTGGGCTTAGAAGAGAAAGAGATTCCAAGGCTAGGAAGTAAATTTGAACCCAAGTCTCTGGTTCTAAGTTGACTCATAGCAAACTTCCTTATTCCATTTTATAGAATAGTGTAAGTAGTGTAACAGGAGATCTAAATAACAAGGCTCAGAGGCTTGTAAGAATTAAAGCTGGAAAGGACCTTAGAAATCACCTAATTCCACATATGAGGAAGCTGAGCCCCAGAGATGCAAGACCCTGCATTACATGTTTAATACTTTGTCTAGGATCCTATGATTAGTAAGTAGCAGAGTAAGAAACAGGAAAGACACAAAAAAGTTTTCCCTACCCTTGCTCTAAATATCTACCACTAGGAATTAATTCACTTAAATTAAAACACACACACAGAACCAATTTTA
Organism: Gracilinanus agilis; assembly: GCF_016433145.1. NCBI lineage: Eukaryota > Metazoa > Chordata > Mammalia > Didelphimorphia > Didelphidae > Gracilinanus > Gracilinanus agilis. The sequence continues at coordinate 600,893,555 of NC_058130.1, read as the reverse complement.
AAAAATACAAACACAATGAAAGAATTAAAATAGTAAGGCCAACTCTGAGTCATCCATTCCTAAAAATGAATTAGTTCAGATTGCTTTCCTTTTCTTAACTGGTTGAAATCAGTCACAGGAGAGTCAGATTTTGGCCTGGAGCAGGGGACCAAGAGGGAGGTCATTTGGTAGGAAGGGGCACTTTCCAGGGGAGAAAAGTCTGGATGTTGAGCCATGATGGAGACCTGGGGGAATAGGAAATCTGAGAAGCAAGGCCCTGGTCCCCTTTCAGATAGAGAAGAAAGCCAAGTGGAAAGAGATAATTACAGAAAGGGAAATGGAAGGATTCTCAGTACAAACTTCACTGTGTTCCTATTCTTCTAACCTTCCCACCATGGCTCAACTCTCTTCTCCTTCTCAGACTTCAATCAGTGCCTGGGACCTTCTCATTTCTCTACTATGCCAGTCCCCTCCCCCTTTTCCCATTGATGAGTTTCTACCAGGGGCCTTCATTTTGGGGGAGGGTCCAGGCTAGTCATCCTTCATTGCCTTCCCTGATGTTCTTCTGACTGACAACTTTACCACTATGTTCACATTCAGATATCTTCCCTCCCCTTAACCCCTTTTATCTATTATCTCCCCCACATTACAGGGGGAAGCTAGGTGGCACAATGGACAGAGTGTGAGCCAAGAAAATCTGAGTTCAAATTCAAACTCAGATACTTCTTAGCTGTGTGATCCTAGGCAAGTCACTTAACCCTGCTTGCCTCACTTTCCTCATCTGTAAAATGAGCTGGAGAAGGAAATAACAAATTCTTCCAGTATCTTTCCCAGGAAAACCCCAAATGAGGATGCAAAGACACCATTGAAACAACTGAACAACTGCCTTATTATAATGTAATCTCCTTGAGCACAAAGACTATCTGTCTTTTTGCTTGTATTTATATGCCAGGTACTTAGCCTAGTGCCCAGTGCATGGTCAGTGCTTAATAAACAAATGTAGCCTTTGGGTCCTGGTTTCATAATTTTGTCTCTTACTTCGGCTTATTTCCAGAATGTGTTGAGAGCAGAATTCTTTGTCCTAAATCTTTCATGAGAAAATCCAGCCTTGGAAGGAACCAGCTGATTTAAAGAAGAAAAAAAAAAGATTCCACCAGAGGACTCTGCCTCCTTGTCTGTGGGGCTCTGGTCAATTCCATCTTCTCCTGGCTCTTCCCAAATGAAAAGATCCTCCCGGTGCCTCTTAAAACTCCATTTTCTTCACATTCAATTTAGGTTCTAGGTTTAATGAAGCAGAGTATTCCTGTATGTGTAGCTGCACCACATGCTACAGACACACACTTAATCTTGTAGCCAGTCAGCCTGTTATAATGGATGCCACAACTAGAGAAGAGGAAAAATCATTTTCTTCAGGGCCTGCCACAGTCACTATTCAAACACTCTTGACAATGCAGGGAAGTCTGCATGACTGACTATGTCCTTTTGAAAGTTAAAAAAAAAGTACCAAGTTATTTTAAAGCTTTACTTTGCCTCAGATATAGATTTTACCATTAAAAAACAACTCAGCAGGCTTTCCAATTCGCCTTTCTTTCTGATTGGTAGCAGAGTTAATTAAAATTTACGGAGAGGTTTTTCTCTAATCTCTGGATCATTTTAATGGAGTCAAGTTCTCTCTATAATAGGGGAGACAGAAGGAAAGAGGGGATTCTGGATATATATATACATATATATATATATAAACCCTTACATTCTGTCTTAGAATTGGTACTAAGTATTAGAGCAAGTCCAAAGTAGAAGAGCAGTAAGGGCTAGACAACTGGGGTTAAGTGACTTTCCAAGGATCAGAGGTAGAATGTGTCTGAGGCCAGATTTGAACCTAGACTTGGCTTTCTATCCATTGAGCTACCTAGTTGCCCCTCTCTACAAATTTCCGTAGCCTTGGTTATTCCTTTACTTCCTAGTAAGTGAAACCAGCTTGCACTTACTTCTCTAGAAGGTTCTAGGCATCTGGTACAGTCTGAGGTAAACTGGCAGTTAGGTGTACAATGGATAGAGAGCCAAGCCTTGAATCAGAAAGACTTATCTTTGGGAGTTCAAATCTGGCTACAGACACTGTGTAATCGTGGGCAATACACTTAACCCCATTTGCCTCAGTTTCTTCATCTATAAAATGAACTGGAGAAATAAATGGCAAACAATTCTAGTATCTTTACCAAGAAAACCCCAATGGGGTCACGAAGAGTTGGATACAATTGAAAAACAACAGAAAAAAAAACAAAATAAAGAGATAAACTGCTCATTTGTGCATCTCTCTAGGAATAGCCTTCTCTCTTCAGAGAACCATTCAATACCAAATGGAAATAGTCACAGACTTTGGAAAAATATGTCCTCTAAATGTAAATGTCAAGTTAACTCTGACATAAGAGAAATAACAGGGTCTACTTTGCATGGAGACAGTTGAATGAGCCATTTGATTTAAGGGTCATCAAGAAGGTGACCCTGTCTGAAGATGTGACTTTTGAGCCACTATGACCTCCTGATAAACAAAATTTACCAAGACCTACTCAAAAAGAATAAATTAACGAACCACAGATGACTTAAAGATATTTATAAGGGTTTAGAACTCTTAGTTTTGGTAGTAATTTACTCTGCTGAACTCAAATCAGAAGCAAATTGCTTAATTTGTGTGTATGTGTGCATTTGTGTGAATGGATCTATGAAAATTGTTCTTCCCTTCAACAAGGAGCATAGGATTATTTGCAGATTAATCAATCAAAACATAATTAAATACCTACTATGTGTTAGGTGCTTTCGCTAAGTGCTAGGGACACACAAAAAGGGGAAAGACAAAAAAGGGAACTCCTAAAGGAGTTTTTATTCTGCCAGGTGAATACCTAGCTATATATTCCACATGACAGCCATTTAAACATTTAATGACAGTGTTCAATTTCCCCTTAAGGCTTCTCTTTTCTATGTTGTTGCAGACTGCTCTCACTCAATCTGAATCATATTTTTTCTTCAAGGTCTTAGTCAGTTCCCACTATCTCCATCAAAACTTCCTTGCCTTTATTAGCTTAGCAGTACCTATTTCAAGCTGTATTACAAAGCAGTGATTATAGAAACAATCTGAAATAGAGTAGTGAGTCAATAGAATAAGTTAGGTACACAACACACAATAGTTAAGTAACTATAGCAATCTAGAATTTGGTAAACCCAAAGATCCAGATTTTTGGGGTAAGAACTCACCATTTGACAAAAATTGCTGGTAAAAAATGGAAAACAATATGGGAGAGATTGGGTCTAGATCAACATCTCACACCCTACACCAAGGCAAATTCAGAATGGGTGAACGGCTTGAATATAAAGAAGGAAACTATAAGTAAATTAGGTAAGCACAGAATAGTATACTTGTCAGATCTCTGGGAAAGGAAAGATTTTAAAACAAATCAGGAGTTAGAAAAAATTACAAAATGTAAAATAAACAATTTTGGTTACATTAAATTAAAAAGGTTTTGTGCAAACAAAAGCAATGCTACCAAAATTAGAAGGGAAGCAACAAATTGGGGGAAAGTCTTTATAACAAAAAACTCTGACAAAGGTCTAATTAATCAAATATATAAGGAGGTAAATCAATTGTACAAAAAAAAAATCAAACCATTCCCCAATTGATAAATGGGCAAGGGACGTGAACAGGCAATTTTCAGGTAAAGAAATCAAAACTATCAACAAACACATGAAAAAGTGTTCTAAATCTCTTATAATTAGAGAAATGCAAATCAAAACAACTCTGGGGTATCACTTCACACCTAGCTAACATGACAAAAAGGAAAGTGGTGAATGTTGGAGGGGATGTGGCAAAATTGGGACATTAATGCATTGCTGGTGGAGTTGTGAATTGATCCAACTATTCTGGATGGCAATTTGGAACTATGCTCAAAGGGTTTTAAAAGACTATCTGCCTTTTGATCCAGCCATAGCACTGCTTGGTTTATACCCCAAGGAGATAATAAGGAAAAAGTCTTGTACAAAAATATTTATAGCCATGTTCTTTGTGGTGGCAAAAATTGGAAAATGAGAGGATGCCCTTCAGTTAGGGAATGTCTGAACAAATTGTGGTATCTGTTGGTGATGGAATACTGTTGTGCTCAAAGGTATAATGAACTGGAGGAATTCCATATGAACTGGAATGACTTCCAGGAATTGATGCAGAGTGAAAGGAGCAGATCCAGGAGAACATTGTATTCAGAGACAGATACACTGTAGTACAATCAAGCATAATAGACTTCTCTACTAGCAGCAATACAAGGATCCAGAGCAATGCTGAGGGACTTATAAGAAAGGAAACTAGCCACATTCAGAGGAAGAACTGTGGGAATAGAAACACAGAAGAAAAACAACTGCCTGAATACATGGGCTGATGGGGATATTATTGGGGATGTAGACGCTAAATGATCACTCTAGACCAACTATCAATAATAGGGAATTAGGTCTTAATCAATGATACATGTAAAACCCAGTGGAATTGTGTATTGGCTACGGGGGGTTGAGGAGGTTTGGGGGAGAGGGAAAGAACATGAAACATGTAACTATGGGAAAATATTCAAAATAAATAAATAGAAAAAATAAAATAAAATTGGAAAACAATTTGGAAGAAGCTAGGAATAGACCCACATCTCACACTGTATACCAAGATAAGGTTAAAATGGGCAAATGATTTAGACATAAAGGGTGATAGCATTAGTAAATTAAGGGAGCATGAAAAAAAATGTGCATGTCATGTTTATGGATAAGAAAAGAGTTTATGACCAAATGAGATAAAAAGGATCACAGGAAGTAAAATGGATAATTTTGATTACATGAAATTAAAAAGCTTTTTCACAAACAAAACTAATGCAGTCAAAATTAGAAATAAAACAGGAAACTGAAGGGAAAATTTTACAAGTTCTCTAACATAGGCCTCATTTCTCAAATATGTAGGGAACTAAGCCAAATTTATAAAAATAAGAGCCATTCCCCAACTTGATGAATGGTCAAAGGATATGAACAGACATTTTTCATGAATAGAAAGCAAATCTATCAATAGTTACATGAAAAAATGCTTTAAATCACTACTTATAAGAGAAATGCAAATTAAAGCAACTCTGAGATACCACCTTCTGCCTATTAGATTGACTAACATGCAAGAAAAGGAATATGATAAATACTGAAGGGAATATGGAAAAGTAGATACAATAACACACTGTTGGTAGAGTAGTAAATTGGTCCAAACATTGTAGAGTATAATTTGGAATTATGCTCCCCAAACTATAAAACTCTGCATACTCTTTGACCCAGAAATACTATTACTAGGTCTATATACCAAAGATATAAAGGAGGAAAGGACATATTTTTACCAAAAAAATATTAATAGTAACTCTTTTTGTGGTAGCAAAGAATTAGAAATTGAGGGAATGCCCATGAACTGGAGAACGGCTGTACAAGTTGTGGTATATAATTATGATGGACCCAGGAAGACTTACATGAACTCATGCAAAGTAAAGAGAGCAAGCAGAACCATGAGAACATTGTAAACAGTAATAGCTATATTGTAAGAATGATCACTGTGAAAGACTTGGCTACTCTGGTGGAGACAATGATCCAAGACAATTCCAAAGGATCCATTATGAAAAATACTATCCACTTCCAGAGAGAGAACTGAATTCACTCTGAATGAAGTTTGAAGCGCATTTTTTGTACTTCTTTTATTTTTCTTGTTTTTGTTTTTGTTTTTTTGATCTGAGTTATCTTTCGCAACTTGGCTAATATGGAAATATATTTTGCTTGACTTCAAATGTATAATCAGTATCAAATTTCTTGCCTTCACAAGGAGGGAGGAGAGGCAAGAAGAGAGGGAAGAAAAAATTTTGGAACTCAAAAAAATTTTTATATGTAGGGACATATTTAATAAAATAAATTTTAAAAATTTAAAAAAAAAAAGATTTCCTTGTTTATAGCCCCAAGAATGTCACCCGTATCTGAACTCCTACAGACATTTTTTTTTTCTGCTCTGGCATTTTCCATGTGTTACCTTGTATTGCTCTTTATCTCTTAGTTTTTGTTTGTGTCCTTATTTAGAGTCTAAGCCTCTTGAAGGCAGGCATTAAATGACACTGTCCTGATTTTTCATAGGTTTGCTTGTTGAAAGGAGAAATACATGGAGGTATGGGTTGAAGTCCAGTGGCCTTGGAATCTCAGCTTTGCCCCATCCTAGCTATGTGGTAGTAGGTAAATCATTTAACTGCTCAGCCACAACTTCTGAATCTGTAAAAGAAGGACAATTATACTTGTATCCTTTAAAAACAGTTACAGTGTTGTTGTTAGCCTAACAATAAGGAACCAGTGCTGAACCTGAGGGGACTGCAGTCAGAGTCACTGTTTCTCCCTCAGAGGTCCTCTGCTCTGAACTTTTTGCTCTATTCACATGATTTGAATAGGTTCAGATCTAGAGGAGCCTGGCTTGTAATGAGAAGAGGACAGGACTCCCCGTTCTCATATCTTTCATCCCATAAAATCTCCTCCCTGTGTCCTGGGGATAAATTATTTAAAGTTTAGATGTTGGCTAGTCTAGGTCTCCACAAAATGGGGAGTAAAAAGATACTCAGTGACCTGTGTCAATCAAAAATGGGAAAGACATTTATTTCATACTTGTGAAAAAATATAAAAATTCAAAAGACTCATAAGTACACATTAACACTATGGCTTTAAAAAGAGTTCAGCAATTTGTAACTATGGTTACAATCACTTGGTGGGGTGAAACTTAAACCTATGAGAATAAAAACAGTTTACAGGATTTCTGACTAAACGTTTTACATTTCATCTGGGCTCAGCACTGTCCTCCTCAAAATTCATATTTTTTGGCAAGTGAGGTGAGTGTGTCTCCTCTTGTCAGTGGTGGTTTTCTCTAAAGGAAACTTTTTCTTTGGACAGCAGTCAGCTCTACTTGTTAGACCCAGAGCATCCCAACGTCTCCGGTTCCCAAGGTTATCTCCAATCCTGGATACACTGACCTCAAGAATAATGTTTGGGGGCGGCTTAGGTGGCTCATTGGATTGAGAGTCGGGCCTAGAGATGGGAGGTCCTAGTTCAAATCTGGCTTTAGACTCTTCCTAGCTGTTTAACCCTGGGCAAATCACTTAACCTCAATTGCTTAGGTCTTCCTGCTTTTCTGCCTTGGAACCAATACCTAGTATTGATTTTAAGACAAAAGGTTAAAAAAAAAAGCACAAAGTGAAAAAGGCAACCAGAAGCTCAGATGCAAGTTTGCCTATTTGAATTTATATTCCACCTGAGCGCAGCAATGAGATGGAGGATAAAAATATACTCCCTAACCACTGTTGGCCACCACCAGCATCACTCCCATTCCCACCATAAGGAGTCTAGAGACAGAGCTCACAAGTTACCCCCTGGTACTTATTAAAGTCCAAAAAGAACTGAAATGAGAGGCCAATTGGGAAGCTCTTTCAGGTTTAATAGAAAAAGAGCTTCCCAATTTAATTTTATTTAATTTATTTAAATTTTATTTAAATGTAGTTTAATTTAATTTAAATTAAATTAACTTTTTAAAAATTTAATTAAAAAATAAAATGTTTTTAAAATAACAATTTAAACCTATAACAAGTTAAAAACCTGTCATTGTCATACTGAGGGGAAGAAGACCAAAGACCTCTCAGGGTTTGCAATATCCTACCAAAACACCAAGACTCTTTTCCATCCTGGGTCCCCCCATAGGAGGAAACAACCAGGAATATGCTTTTATCTCTGATGCTTTTTAGAGATGAATCATACATATAATCATTTGGAAAAAGGAAGGATACACTCTCTACTGCTCAAATTACATTAAGGAAGAGATTTCTAAATGTTAGAGAACTATGCAAATGCAAATTATTATGTAATGCTTCTGGATAGTGATAAGATTTAGAGCTAGAGAACCTGGAGGATTTGGTCCAACTGCTTCATTTTAGAAATAAAACTGAAGATTGTAGCTTAGAGAGAGAGAGAGTGAGAGAGTTATTCGCCCAAGGTCACGTAGGTAATAAGCAGAAGAACTAAGAGCTGGGTTTCAACTCAAATCTTCTGACTCCACATCCAGGTTCTTTCCTGATGTTTAGAGCAAAGTAAACACTCAGTAACAACTGTCCGTATTTAGAGAGAGTTTTAAGGTTGGCAAAGTGCTTTTCCTTGTAAACCTGTGAAGTAATATAAGTATTGTACCCTTTTTACAGATGGGCAAACAGTAAATCAAAGGTTCAGTAGCATTCCCAAGATCACAATGGTTAATAAGTATTAGAGTTAGAAATTGAACAACTACCTTCACTTTGCCCAGGTTAATATTATTTCCACCAAACCATATTATCTCAATAGAATAATAATTCATGTTTATATTGTATTCTTAAGGTTTTACAAAGCATCTTCCTCAAGATGGCCCCATGAAAAAGATAGTACAGGCATTTATCTTTACTTAAAATTACAAAGGCAATCGGTAGCACAATGGATGGAATACAGGACTTGGACACTTGAAGACCTGAGTTCAAATCTTGTCTCAAATATTTACTAGCTGTATGATCCTGAACAAGGCACTTAACCTCTATTTGCCTCAGTTTCCTCAACTGTAAAATGAGGATAATAATAGCACTTTCTTAAAGTGTCTTGGTGAGGATGCAAAGAGATAATATAAAGTCTTTTGCAAACTCTAAGGTGCTGTATAAATGCTATTAATGTTATTATTATTATTCATTATTAACAATATGCATCCCAGAGAGGTAAATGTGGGCAGGATCATAGAGACTCAGTTTCCTCAAATGCAAAATGAGGATAATAATTGCATCTCTCTTAAAGTGGGATCCAAAGTGATGCTATAATTTAAAATGTTTTGCAAACCCTAAAGTGCTCTATAAATGCTATTATTATTATTATTATTATTATTACTTTGCAGAACTGTGTCCACAGTTGCAGAGTTTAGTGTCAGAGGTATTCTCCAATTCCAGGTTACCTGGCTACAAGTCCTACATTCTTTTTACTTTCCACTTATTCTTTCAATGAATGTAGGTTGATGTTGATAACTGGACTGATTCATTTAGTTTCATCTAGTTTTCTTCATGAACTCCATGCTCTAGCCAAGCTCCTTTTTCCCACTGTGTACTTTCTTGCCTTTCTTCATACTGTTGCTTATATTTGGGGTGGCCTTCCCAGACCCCTCCATAAGATCATAGATCTAGATCTAGTGGGAAGGGACGTCAGAGGCTAGTCCATCACTCTCATTTTAATGATGAGACAATTGAGGCCCTGGAAGCTGAAGTGAGCTTCCCAAAGTTACATGGGTAGTAAACATCAGAGGTGGGATTTGAACCCAAGTCTTCTAACTCAAGAATTTGGCTCTCCCTCCATGGTACCATATTGTCTATCACCTTTGCATGTTGAGACATTTTCTACTCTACAAATTCCTCTTCAGATGGCTCCTACTCTTGAAGTCTCTCTGTAAGATGACCGTAACCTTTCCCTCCACTGGGCCCTCATACGACTTTGGGATCCCTCATAACTGCATTCAAGCACTTATCTGATTCTTCATGCTATTAAAGTGTTTTTTGGGGGAGGGAGATGGGAAGGAAGCAGGAGTTAGTATCTGCTTCCTGGAACAAAAACTCATTTTTGCACTCCATAAGTGCACCCAGGTCTAGCAGATTGCTTTACCTGAAATTCAATTGCCTTGCATTTCAGTGCCTTAGAACAAGGAAAATCCACAACTAGCACCTTTCTCCTCAGATTGTAATTCTCTCCATGGATTCTTCTCTTCTTGTCTATGTCATGGATTCCAGAATCATAATTTATATTTGTAGAGCATTTTAAGGTTCATGGAGCATTTTCTTTCGGTTAGTTCTGGGTCTGGACAAATAGTACCATTGCCTACTTTATAGATGAGGAAACTGAGGCTCAGCATGGTTGAGCAGCTTGTCTAGCGATGAGAGATAGGACACAAATCCAAGTCTTCCTACTCCAAGACTATTGTTTCTTTGCACTGCACCACACTGCCCAGGGAACCGTGGAACCATGGCTGCGTTGCCTACAGGCTTCTCTTCATCATGAGACAATACTGGTTAACTGCTCCAGGGGAAGGATTGCCCAGTTCCTGACTGGCTCTCATCCCCCAGTCATGGCAGTACCGTAACTCCTACATTAGTAATCTGGTGCCTACATTTAGCTGGACCCTTGGTGGACATTTATGTGCCCTTGACATCCCTCTTGTCAATTTTCGTTATGTTTGTGGCATAGCCCTGAGAGCTCCCCTTTTAAAATAAATATATGCGCCATAACAGCAGGAACCATGCTTTTCTACATTCCACACTATGAGTTCCAGTAAATAACTACTCCAGTATTTATAGGGTAACGTGACCTACATCTTGGCAAGCCAAAAAGCGGGGACTAATGCTTTAGGCTTAAATCAAAAGAAGGTTCTAAGGAGCACACTGACAATTTTTTTTCTTTGATTCTACATTATTTTTTAGTGAAGTTTTTTACTGAAGCCTATCTCTTCCCTCATTCACACTTCCCTTCCTTCTCACTCTATCCTCATCTCTGCCACCTCTGAAAAATAATTATTTTTTTTCCAGTCAATTAATGCAGAAACCTTTTTAGAGCTGCTATTTATTGTTGTTTGGTTGTTTTTCAGTCATGTCCAACTCTTCATCATCCCTCTTGGAGTTTTCTTGGCAAAGATACCAGAGAGGTTTGTCATTTTCTTCTTCAGCTCATTTTACAAAGGAAGAAAAATAGGGTTAAATGGCTTGCCCAGGAACACACCGCTAATAAGTGTCTAAGGTCAAATTTAAACTCAGATCTTCCTGACTCCAGGTCCAGCATTCCATTCACCCTCCCCACCTCCTAGATGCTATATTTTAACCTTAACTCTCTCCCTCACCACTTGCAATGCAATAAAATTTGTGCTTTTAGGGGCTGGATGCCCAACGCTCTCCTGTTGCTTTTGGATATTCTCACTTCTGTGAGTAATTTCTATCCAAAGTTTCTCTTCTCCTATAGTATTTTCTCACTGAGCAGAAATGTTTATTTATTTATTACTATTTTTTTTTTACTATTCTATGTATTTACTTTTACTATTTGTTTATTGCTATTTTTTAAACCCTTACTTTAGAATCAATACTATGTATTAGTTCCAAGGCAGAAGAGTCATAAGGGTTAGGCAATGGGGATTAAGTGACTTTGGCCAGGGTCAATAGTTAGGAAGTGTCTGAGGACAAATTTGAACCTAGGATCTCCCATCTCTAGGCTTGGCTCTCAATCTACTGAACCACCCAGCTGCCCCCAGTATTACTATTTTAAATTGTATGTTTCACATCTGAAAAGTCACTCTTGTCCTACTGAAGTTCTAGGCTTAAATTTCCTCTTCTGTAAAATGAGGAGATTGGGAAGATGATCTTTAAGGTTCTTTTCTTAGGACCTAGAATCCTAAGCTGATCAGTCATAGGGGGCAGAACTGTGAAGGGTTTGGAGAACCAGGGCATAGTGGAAAGAATTGGAGGACTTGAATTCAAATTATGACTTTCTTGTTTGCCCTCTTCAGTCATGAGAACAATCCTCTTGGACAGACCTTCCTATGCTAAGGCCCCATAATTCTGCCCTCATTTGTTCAAAAGTACAGGGCAACCAGGTGGCACAATTGATAGAGAGCCAAGCTTAAGGTCATGAAGACCTGAGTTCAAATCCAGCCTCAGATATTTGTTAGCTGTAGAACCCTGGGCAAGTCACTTACACCTCTCTACCTTAGTTTCCTCATCTATAAAGTGAACTGGAGAAGTCAATAGCAAATGACTCCAAGCATCTTTGTCAAGAAAAGCCCAAATGGTGTCACAAAGAGTCAGATGAGACTGAAAATGACTAAACAATAGAAAAGGTCATCAGAAATGAGGTTCTGCTCATCAGCTGCTACTGAAGCAATCGGCAAACCTGAGACTAGGGACTAGAATATTTGTGTAGTTAGAAATGTTGTACTCAAGGACTCCATTCCCCAGAACTCCTTTAGTATTTCCCAGAATTCCTTTCCTCTCTCCATGACTTTGTATCCTCACGTTTTGTAAATAGTGGTGGGCAACTTTGCTCTTTCTCTCTGGCTGGTGGTGCTCTGCGCTCTTGCGGTCCCCACGTGGTGCTGTCCCAAGAAACTTCTTTTCTTTACTGAGGCTATTACTTTCCTTTTGCTTCAAGTTATTTTTAATCAACTTAATAAAATATACTTGGAGTATTTGGATATCGATTTTTAATCTTACATATTTAAAAATCACTCACCAGTTCCTAGTCTTGTTCTCTATTGGGCAAAATTTTGGTGCTAGCTGTCATTTAGCTCACTCACCCCCAATGGAATATGGGATCAAAGGGTTTTTGAATCTGAAGGGACTTTAACAAACCTCTGGCTTAATCCTCTGTTTTTACAAATGAGATTCAGAGCACCAAGTTATCTGTCCAACATGGCAAGGCTAGTAAATAGCAGATTTATGACCTGACCTTTATCTCATGATTAAATTCAGTGCTCTTTCAAGTGTATTTTCTTTTAGTGGGGATGGACTTGAACTTAATTCATCTGTTGTCTTGGCTAACTTTTATACAACTATGGGTTAATGGAACTGTTCTACAGGACCCAGAGACACAGGCCACTGTCCTTCCTGAGCTTGTGTGTATAAGAATCTTGAACCAGCTATCTGTATTGCATGTGAAGGCTCAATCTAAATTCTAGTACTTCCTCTGAGAATCTCTATTCCCTGGTAGGTCTCTTCCTTCTGCTCTCTGTTGCAAATGAAGCTAGCTTACGCTCTCAAGTGTAACACTTCACTCTTCTTAGAACACTTGGAATTACTTGGTTTAAAGGAACATTGCCAATCCATCAAAAAGATGGTATGGTTTTCATTTTGGTGGTAGTGGAAGGAATGGATTTCAACATGGTATTCAAGCAAACAGCATTTTCCTCCAGTGTATTAGAGTAAAGCTTGCTAAGTGGTACAGGAGACAGAACACTGAGCCTAGAGTCAAGAAAACCTGAGTTCAAATCCAGCCTCAGACATTTATTAGCTGTTGTTATATTAAGAGGAGGTCACTATTATCTATTTGATGTATAAGAAGATGGAGTACAGAGAGATGATAGGATGGCACTTCTCCTTTATAACAGTTGCCCAGGCAGGATCCTTTAGGTCAAAGTGTTTATCCCTTCAGGACCCACCTGGGGTTAACTGATATTAATTATTGGGCTCTTCAGCTGAGGTAACGTTGGTAATCTGACTGCGTGACTCCCCAAATAAGCTTTGGAAACCAACTCAGGAAGGTACTTTTAAACGTTAAATGTATTTGATAAGAAGGATAATGGTGTGGGATAGAGATGATGGGAGACCCTACTTTAAATTGATACTAATGAATCTCTAACTGCAGGCAAATGAAGGAATCAAGATGATAGCTTCTCTCTGGTACAGCCTGGCCAGGGCTAAACCAGAGCAGGTAAACTGCTGTGAAATCTTCAGCTTCTTCTTCAGTAGATCTTAAGCCTTATCAGTTGAGATATCCACCCTTTCCACCCTCTTCTTCGTCTCCTGCCCACTTCCCAGATCCCTCCTGGGCCCTGGGAAGCCTAGATGACTAAGATGATGAACTTCCTAATATCTAGGGGCAGTAGAAACAGAGATGGTGGTCTAATACAAGTTGATGATGGTACAGGAAACACAGGAGGAGCTTGCAGGGTTGAGTTTGCAAGTCTCTAACTCCAAAGACCAGGATCCACACTGATCTCTAGCTTCAGGGACAGGTAAAGACCCCAGAACCTCTGTCAGGGTTCTCAACTGCTCTCTCCTGAGTCCGCATGCCTCTCTGGGAACATTCCATCCAACTGATTCACCTGTCAATCAACAGTGAACTTCAAGCTCCCAGAGATTCAATATAACATGAATACCGTTTTGTTTTTGGAAATTTCAGCCTGTAAATTTCCAGCTGTTCTTGTCCGTAGATGATCTCTACACTATTCTAATCTTAACTATGTGTTCCTATCCCATTACCTATCCCTTCCCAAAATAATAAATCCTATTTTATCTAATGCCTTAACTAACTAACTAGCCTAAAGCTAATGACAAGGGGTTTAGGATAGGTTTCTCTGTGGGAAAGTGTGGGATTTGAACACATTAATTGAACATAAACATAACATATGACCATTATCATAACATTTAAGAACAATCATCTATATTGGTTCCTACGCTAAGACAAAGAAATTTGCAACAATTCTGTCCATATTTCTAATACTAACTTCAAACAACATTCCTAATTCATATTAAACTCTAACATTTCTGTTTCCTAATCTATAGTTAGAAACATCAGTATGTCAGTAAATCTTATACTATAGTTAATGTGTTAGTCAATTAGTTTCATTTCTAACTAACCTACTCTATACAATGTTTACCTAACATTCTTTCAAACAATTCTATTTGAACATTCATAACTATTTTACACTGACCCTATACTAACTAAAATTTGAACATCCCTACATCTACTCTTTCCCTACGGGTTAGTAGACTTATGCAATATATGTTAGTAACAATATTACATATGTACAAGGTTTTCATTTGATGTTTTCATAAAATGACTACTTTAGACCTTGCAAGGAATCTTAACTCTCTTGCTCATTTGGGCCATTGTAGTTTCTTCTTCTTTAACTCTATACATTTTATTTACAATATGTACATGTGAAGTGACTTTATTGCAACTATGTGTTGGACTCATGACCTAACATATCCTGTTGGATTTATACTCACTTTCTTCTTCAGACTTCCTCTGTCAATCAACTTATGTTCTGTTGCATGCATTCTATATGTGCATTTTCCTTGTGATTAGTGTCTGAATGTGAAAACCTTGCACCTATTCAAACCTAATCTTCATCTGCTGATCTTCTCTTCTTGTGAGTCTTCTGGTGATGATGTCCAAGTCACGGGTGTTGTCACAATTCAGGTCCTTGTACAGTCTGTCAGTGCAATGTCTCCTTTTGTCCTTGCACTGGTCCTGATGTCCTGATGTCTCTGGAACTCTGGAACTCTTCAGGATTTCATCACTCTTCTCCTTTGCTGGAAACCCATCTTGAACTGGAGAAGGAAATGGCAAACTACTCTAGTTTCTTTGCCAAGAAAATCCCAAATAGGGTCATAAAGAATTGGACATAAGTGAACAACAAATAACAAAGGTGGCTAGGTGGCTTAGTGGCTAGAGTGCTGGGCTCTGAGTCAGGAAGACTCCTCTTCCTGAGTTCAAATTTCTGCTCAGACATTGTGCAACCTTGGACAAGTCACTTAACCCTGTTTGCCATTGTTCCTTATCTATAAAATGAGCTGGTGAACGAAATGGCAAACTACTCCAGTATCTTTGCCATGAAAACCCCAAATGTTCATGGAAGGGCAGAGCCATTATAATTAAAATGACAATCCTACCTAAACTAATCCACTAACTCAATTCAATCCTCATTAAATTGCCAAAAAATTATTTTGAGCTAGGAAAAATAATAAAATTAATTTGGAAAAACAAAAGATCAAGAATATAAAAAAAATGAATGAAAAGTTCTAGCAGTGCCAGATTTTAAATTATTTTATAAAGCAGTAACTATCAAAACTATCTAGGACTGGCTAAGAAATAGCAAAGTAGATTAGAGGAGCAAGACAGACACAAAAAACAGTAGTAAAAGTTTATGGTGACCTTGTATTTGGCAAAAGCATAGTTCTAGGTTTGGGGTTTAAGAAATCATTATTTAGTAAAAATTGTTCTGACAACTGGAGGGTAGAAATGAAGTATAGACCAATATCTTATACCATACCCTAAGATAAGATCAAAATGGGCACATGATCTAGACATAAAAGAAGATATAAGTAAATTAGAAGAACAAGGAACGTATTACCTATCAGAATTATGGACAGGAGAGGAATTCATGAATCATCAAGTGATGGAGAACACTGTGAGATGTAATATGGATAATTTTGAGAACATGAAATTGAAAAGTTTTGTACAATTAAAGTAAACATATCCAAGATTAGAAGGAAAGCAGAAAATTGGGAGAACTCTAAATCACTACTGACTAGAGAAATGCAAACCAAAACAGTCCTGAGACAACATCTCACACCAATCAGATTGACTTAAAATGACAAAAGGGCAAAATGATAAATGTTGAAGGGGATGTGGAAAAATGGGGATACTAATACAATGTTGATGGATCTGTGAACTGATCTACTCACTTTGGAGAGCAATTTGGAATTAACACCCAGAGAGTTACAAATTTGTATATGTTCAGGTCCAGCAATGGAGATCAGGTCAGAGAAAAAGGAAAAGAACCTATATGTTCCAAAAATATTTACAGTAGCTCTCTTTGTGGGGACAATGAACTGAAAATTGAGGGGATGTCCATCAATTGGTGAATGGCTATACAAATTGAGGTATGATTGTTATGGAATACGTATCGAGTCATAAGAAATGAGGAATGGGCTAACTTTTAAGAAAAATGGAAAGATTACACAGGATAATGACTGAAATGAGTAGAAACAAGGAAACATCACATACAACTATAGATTTAATACTAAAAGAATAAATTGTGAATGTCATTTCCAGAGAATGAATTTAAAAATGGAAACATGAAAGATATAATTTATATATACATCTGTTACCTGGATGATGCCTTCTATGATGTGGGGAGGGGAAGAAGGGGCTGAGACACCTATAAATAAATGCTATCAATAAAAAAGAAAACCCCAAATGAGGTCATGAAGAGTCAGACATGATCGAAACAAGTGAACATCAATAAAAATGAAATAACTGAACAATAACAAAAAAGAGTAAAAGTAATGTTCAAAACACACAAACCTAGGTCTCTCAAAATGAGACTTTTGGGATGGTTCATTGTGAGATGAGTCAGACATAATTATATAAGATGAAACTAAATAGAATATGAAAATCAAGGAATCACCTTTAAATATTGTAAACCAGGCAGCTTCTCCTAGCTTGAAAGTGAATCTCCCCAGGCAACTAGGTGGTTTAGAGGATAGAGAATCAGGTGTGGAGATAGGAGGTCCCGGGCTCAAATCTGACCTCAGACACTTCGTAGTTGAGTGACGGTGAGTAAGTCACTAAACTCCATTTGCCTAGCATTTACTGCTCTTCTGCCTTAAAATAGCAATTCTAAGAGAGAAGGTAAGGGCTTTTAATAAAAATAAAAGTTTTTAAAATTTTAAAAAAGAAAGTGCATCTCCAGAAAGAATTTTTACATAAGATGAGTGGAGATTAAAAATAAAAAAGCTGTTTAGAGGAAGCAAAACCAAGCCAAATGCAATCAGCAGTTCCTAAGAAAAGGGAGGTTAAGGGTTCATTCTCAGAATGTATTCCCTTTTCACCACTGCCCCTCAATATCACTGGCCTCCTTCAGTGCCAACTCCTACAACATGACCTTTTCTGATTCTCCCTACCCATTCATGATGTTATTTTTCCATTTTTTATACAAATATAGGAAATCCCCCACTCATGCTTCCACTTCATGTCCTCCTCTCTGGCCACCTCCTCTGTCTTCCTAACTAACCTTAGGGAACTCTGTTGCTGAATGGGGTTGTTCATTTACACCTTTATGGCTCCCCTCACCATCCCTATACTTTTCTGGACTGGCATGCTCCTCCCTGGCCACTTTCCCCCTATTTGTGGCTTCCCTAATTTGAATGCGAGTTCCTTGAGGGCAAGATCTTTGCCCTTGTATTTTATCCCCATGCTTAGCTTTTTGCCTTTGGATTTTTTTCCCATGGCTTAGCACAGTGATAGGCACCTAAAAGAGCTTAATAAATGCTTTAAAAAAAATCATTCCAACTTACTTATCTGTGCACATCTAATTTTTTCCATTAGAATGAAAGTTCCTTAAGGGTGGGAACAATCCAGTTTTTGTTTTTGTTTTACCTTTGCCTAGCCTAGTTCCTGACACCCAAGTGCTTAATGTTGTTTGTTTTCCAGAAGACCAATGAGAGTTATCCAAAGTACTCAGCCTTACTCTCCCTTCCAGAGCCATTGAAGCTCTAAGAGCCCCATGGTGGGTGCTGCCACTGCCCTCATGGTCTTTGGAATGAATTGTTCTCATGCATGCATTCCACCAAGGGTGAGAGTGAGGAATTGAATTTACATGCTTGGGCATCAGTTACCTTCAACCTGGTTAATAATTGCTCATTGAATGAATGAATACCAGGCAGAGAAAAGATACTTTTATTTTTTAAAATCCTTTACCTTTTGTCTTAGAACCAGCACTGGATATTGGTTCCAAGGCAGAAGTTCCAAGTTAAGTGATTTTCTCAGGGTCCCACAGAGAGGAAAGGTCAGAGGTCAAATTTGAACCCAGGTCCCCCTATTTCCAGGCTTGGCACTTTATCCACTGAGCCACCCAGATACCCTGTAAGATAATTTTTGACAAGAAAGCACAACATGAAAAAAAAAGCATAGTAGAATAAGAAAAGTCTTTTCATTAAAGGCTTAAGATGAACAAAAAAGAAGTTTGTTAACTGAAGAGACAAAAGAGTTCCAAAGCTATGCATAATCTGGTTAAGGTGGGTGGGATGTACTAAATTTGCTCTCTGCCTGGCCTGTAAAAATAGAAGGAGAATGAAAAAAACCCAAAGGCAAATGCAACTCTATTCACACATATGCTGTCAGCCCCCTGCATGCTGATTCAACCCAGCCTGCTCAACAAGAGCCAGCCCTCAGAAAGATGAATTGTGTTTTCTACTCTGTTAATCATCAAGGGGCTCTCCCTGTCAAGGTGCTCTCTACCTGTCAATAAGACTTACTTGAAATGATAGTGGTAGACAATGAAGTATTAAAGAACTGATTGCTGGGAACTAACAGCTCACTTTCCAGACTTCAAAAAAGAATACTTAAAATATAATGCTTTGTTAGAGGAGTTCCCACAAAGCCATACACACCCTTCGAATCTCATGACACACATGTCTTGTACAGGGAAGAAATATATTGCTTGTCTGGAATAGTAAATAAAAAGATAAAAGCTAATAAATAGGATTTTATTGGTAAATTTCAATAGGGCCAGCTTTCCTTAGGTAGGACAGAACACCCCTCCACTCAATAAATTTCAGTGGTTTTACTTATTATGTCTAGGACCAAATATAAACTTCTCAGATTGGTATTTCAAGCTGTATTCAACTTTGTCCTACCTTTCTAACCTTCTTACGTATCATTCCTATTCACAAATTCTCTCCATCTCCAGTGGTTCTTGTTGTGAGGAAGATTATTTAGTATTAGTTACATATAGTGTTGGACCTAGCAGGAAGGGCTGGAGCATTCCAAGATGGAATGAAGGAGCAGGAAGTAGGGTTTGTGCTCTGAGAGAGACTCCATTAGTGGTTGGCACAA
>NC_058130.1:600839998-600873730 GCF_016433145.1 Gracilinanus agilis | reverse complement strand
ATTGTTGTCTTGTACCCAGAAGCTACTCAGTAAATTGTTATTGTTCAGTCATTTCAGTTGCATCCAAATCTTTGAGACTCCATTTGGGGATTTCTTGGCAAAGGCACTGGAGTGCTAAGTATGAGCGCTGAATTGAAGAAGCACTTGACCCAGGACTGTCATCTTCCACTAGGGATCTGGCCAGTATATGTAGGCCAAGTCTCTATTTGTAACACCCTCACAAAGAATCTTCTCTGGGTACTAATGGCAACATATTACAAACATGGATTCTCTCCCTCTTTATTCCCAACATGCATTAGATAGCATATTTTCTCTTCATGGTCTCCAGAAACTAGGAAGTCTATAGACTCCAGATTTCAATATCCAGTAATGAGAAGTCATGTTCCACAAGTCCAGTGACATGGCTAAATACTGTAGGCTCCTGTGTTGCTGAGAATGATGTAGGCTATAGTGGACACTTGGTGGTTGCAGAAAAGAACAGATACATGATAGCAGTAGAACTTTGGATTGGGAGAACAAGGGTGACTGAGTCTTCTTCCAGTTCCAGTTTGTGGAGGAAAACTTTTCCTGTGGTGTTCATGGAACAAATGTAGAAATTGAACTAGGTTCTCCAATCCTTGGAAATCGATCCCTGCTGCTCTTCCTTCCTCCAATCCCTTAACACACATCCTTTCCCTCAACATCCATGGTTGTTGCTGAGTCATTTCAGTCATGTCTGATTCTTTTGGACTCCAATTTGGAATTTTCTTGATAAAGATATTAGAGAGGCCATTTCCTTCGCTAGCTCATTTTATAGATGAGGAAACTTAGTTAAACAGGGTAAAGTGAACCTACTTGCCTCTATAATTGCAAGGTGTTATAGAGAATGCAAAGATGAAGATGGTCCACAACACAAGTTCATTAGAAAAATCAATGGACTGAGTAACCATGCACATAACAAAGGTGTGATGGGAAGATAGATAGATTCAGGGTTATGGATCCTGAGTCTGAATTTAAGCTCCATCACAAACTATCTGTGTGACTTTGGGGAGTTTATATCACAACTCTGAGTCTTAGTTTCTTCATTGATTAAATGAAGGGGTGCCATGTGATGCAAATGAAAAGACACTAGATTTAGGGTCAGAGGAAATGGGTTCAAATATAGGCTCTGTTGCTACTTTAATCACCTTGGATGAGTCCCTTAACTCCTTTTAGACTCATTTTCCTCATCTGTAAAACAATGAGATTGGACCAGATGATCTTTAATGTCCCCTCCAAGTCTAAATCTGTGATCTGCTAACTAGATGAGCTCTAAAGACTCTTGTAGTGCTTAATCTAGTACTCTTTGTTCCCAAATAGGATTCATAGCCATTGACAGAAAATCTAATATATTTAACTTTCTTTCCTTAAATTTTGGAGTTTTAGATAGGTCTCTAAGGAGCAGGGTGGTTTTGTTTGATTTGCCTAACCAGTATAGCAAGCACACAGGCAATGAAAGTATTTTTAGCATGGCGTGGCACTGATGATTACCCTTGGAGAAAGATCAGATGTGGGATTGGAAAATGTTTTTGTAGGCTGATTTGAACTACTTGAAAATTTTAAAAGTGTTTACAGAATATTCTAGTTCATATCAACAATAAGAGAAATGCTAGAGATTTGGCTTGCTGCTGCTGTTCCAACATTTTAATTGGCAAACATGTGTTTCCAATATGCCAGTGATTGGCTTAATTATACTTAATTAATTCTGGGCTTATGTACATTGCAGGAGATAGCAGTTCCTGAAGCTTTATTTATTGACACCATATGGTAGTTTGGCTTTAAAGATGGACAAACAGAGGCTCTAATGAAGGACACAAAATGATTTGCTCCCATGTTTGCAAAATGGACTTTCAGGAGCTAACCACCCTGACTGGGGTTAATGGACCATAATGTTGAATACTCTGCAGAAATATTCACCTTCAAGTTTGTATGCCCTTGATGCAGAGGCCATGGGTAACCTCAAGTCATAAAAATGGGAATTGAGAGAAGGCAGAGTATAGGTGACTTTTCATTGTCTTGTATAATGGCATCAAATAAAGTTCTCTTCTGATGTCTCATTGTATCATGTAAGTCACCCTGACCTCTCACCAGTGAAGCACAGTCTTTAGGAGGTTCTACCATGCTGAAAATCTTAGCCCCTAAAAAGAGTCAAGAAAAAGGGAAAGAATTCATATACACAAAAATAACAATTTCATCCCTTTCTTGTGGTGGCAAAGAATTGGAAGCTGAGGGAAGGCATTAGTTTGGGAATAGATAGATAAATTATGATATATGAATGTAATGGAATATAATCATTCCATTAAAAATTATTAGAAGGGTGGTTCCAGAAAAACCTGGGAAGATTCCTATAAACTGATGCAGAATGAAGTGAGCAGAACCAAAAGAATAATTTTTCATTAACCTTGTAAAGTGAAAAACTTTGAAAGACTTAAAGACCCTGATCAGTAAAAGAACCAACCATATTCCAGAGAACTGCTGATAAAGCAGACTGCCCAACTCCTAAGAGAGAGGTGGTGTTCTCAGCATGCAGAATGAGATGTATGGGTTTTTTTAAATATATGATTGATGTAGGAATTAATTTTGCATTACTGCATATTTCTTATGAAGGTTATTATTTTGTTCTAGTGAGGGAGACAAAGGTGAGAGAGAAAGAAAATAAATGCTTAATTGAAAAAAATTAATTTAATTTTAAAGAGAAGAAAGTAATTAAAGAAGGGGAAGGAAGGAAGGAAAGAAAGAAGGAAGGAAGGAAGTTAAGAATTTGGGTTTGGGGCATGGGATGATGGATTGGTTGTAGTCTGCCATCAAGGACAACCTTGTTAAACAGACTTATTCCCTAAAGACTACTCTCCAGGACATACATTCTTTTCAGTTGTGGTAACTTATGGAATGAATAAAACCATCCATTCTTGAGCTATTGAAATATGACTCACTGGATCACTGCATAAGGTTCATATCCAGTGTCATTGTCCTTAGAAGTCTAGAGGTCTCTTGTTCTCTCAAGACAAATTTCCAATGATTTAGGGGATTCCATTTCTCACTGTGGACCAACTGTTTTATAACTGGAGCTATCTCCACTTTTGGATGGCTAATTCCTTAAAAGAAAGTCAAATGTTATTGGGTTGAAGAAAATTGGAGTTCCATTGCTGAAAGGTGGCATGGTTTGGTTTTATTGCAAATATCAATGGTAGCCATAATAGTACCTTTTCATGACTTCTACCCATTCCTCCTAGTTTCTGCACTCAAGGGCCAAATAACGCAAATCTAACACTTCCTTCATGCTTACAACCCTTCAAATCTTATAAAGACAGCTATCATATCCTCCCTGAGTCTTCTCTTCTCCAAGCTAAACATTCCCAGTTCTTTCAATTGAATCTCACATGATTTGTATTCAAGCCCTACCCTGTTCTGTTTGCCTTCCCCTAGACACTTTCCAGTTCATCAATATAGGCACCCATAATTGAACACAGTATTATCAATAATAAGGGCAGAGGACAGAGGAACTCTCACTTTCATATTTCTGGTAGTGATATCTGTCTATCTCTCTTAATTAATTTCTTACATTAAAATTCCCAGGTAAGTGATGCCTTTCTCAACACAGCCCAAGATAAGATGAGCTATTATGGCTTCCACTTCACACAGCTGACGTAGTGCAAGCTTGTAGGCCCCTAAAACACCTATTTCTTTGGTAGAAAAACTAATCTCTAATCATGCCTCTCTCATCCTGAACTTGTGAAAATGATTTTTGTAGCTTACACTGATCTCTGTTGAATTTCATCTCGTTAAAATAGTTCAATGCTCTAGCTTGTTAGTCTTTTGGATCTAGTAGCAAGTGTGTTATTTAATGTGCTATGTATCCCTTCTAGCTTTGTCTCATCAGCAAATTTGATGATCTATGGCTTTATCCCAAGTAACTGTTAAATACAAAACAACACAGCCAAGAACCATTCCCTAGGGCACTATAATGCAGACCACCTATACTATTAATGTCAAGCCATTAATGGCTTCTGATTGTGTTCAGTTGGGTTGAACAACCAGTTCTGAATCTAACTAATTTTATTGGCATTTAGGCCAGTGGGATCAAATTCAAATAGAAATGAGAGCCACTAAGTCATACACAAGGATTCTTGATCCCCTTTGGCTGCAATATTAACTTAGAAAAACCATGTATTAACATTATCTATGTTCTATTAGCATTTTAATTTATTTTTAAAAGTATTTCCCAATTACATTTTAACTTGATTTGGGCCACAATTTGATAGACTGTGTGTTCTAATCCACATCTCTCCATCTTCTGTCACCATAATAATTTGTTATTTTATCAAAAACTTTGCTAAAATCTAGCAAGCAATATCATCTGCATTTCCCTCATCTATAAGTTCAGTAACATTTTTTTTTAAAAAGAACTTATTCTTAATGAAGTTTTATTGGACTTTTATCATCACTGCTTTCTGTTCTAAATGACCATGAACTATCCCTTTAATAATCTGTCCTAGAATTTCCCAGAAATCAAAGTCAAGCTTATCAACATATTTTAAAAGTCAGTTCATCTGCTAATCTCTGATCTAATGGTACATTTCTCTGTTCTCATCTATCATTACCAATCCACTCCAAGCAAACAAAGGCCTTATTTCTTCTTTGAACTTCCCATTTCACTTAATATAGTTTAAAACAACCCCAGCCATTTCTCCAAACTTATTCTTCTCTATACCTCACACTGGATTTACTCTTTTATGCCCCAGTTTTTCAGCCTAAAACCTGTCTACAGCCCTAAAATTTACATATTGGAAATACCTTCTGCTTCTTCTCTCTCTGATTGAATGGTTCTTCCTAGAATCTCCACTTAAGGATGGTGTCCAGGTCAACTGTATCTCAATCTTTTCCAGGTTGCACATTGGATTTCTTTTACCATGTGCCCTTTCTTTCTCTCCCCTCTCAAACCGCTGCCTTTTAAACTTCTCCTTATGTTTCCCTCTTAGAATATAAGCTCCTTAAGGTCAAAGACCATCTTTTGACCCACTGACAAACTATCAAACAAAATCCCAACACTATTTTTGGACAGAAGCTCGGCACATTCTTATATTTATCCTCTACTACCTGGCCTTGATTTCATATTTCATCTGTACATTTCTCTTATAAATATAAGCTCCTGTTCAATTTATTGGTGTCAGAATTAGTGAGGATAACCAGTCAGGTTAGTCTAATGCAACTCAGCACTCACAATCTCAAGTAATCCATGAGCTTCAGCTTCCCCCAGGAGCAAGGATCTCAAGTGCACCTCAACATTCTAGGCTTCTCGTGCCTTCAAAATGTCATCCTTTAGCATCTCCCAACCCTCCTGAGCTGACCTTCTCTGTATCATTTCAGTCCGCAGGATTCTGCCTATCTTTCCTCTGAACTCTTTGAAACATGCTTTCCCCAAATCTTGGGGACATGCCAGATTGGCCTACATTTCCTCCCCTCTATGGCAAACTCCAGACGAAAGGGATCGCTCCCCCTCATTATTTCCACCCTAGCAACCAGTTCCTCCTTGTTAATGAGAATCAGATCCAGAATAGAATTCCCCTAGTTGGTTCCTCTACCTTTTGAAGGATGAAGTCATCATTAAGGCAAGTCAAGCAGTTGTTTGCTGCAAGGCTTTTGGCACTTATCAGGGCATGCTGCACATAATACATGCTTAATTAATGATTGTTGGATTAGAGGGCGAGTCAAATGAATGAATAATGGTTTCCCCGAGTGACAACTACAATTTGACAGGAGTCTTGTTATCTTAACTCAAACTTAAAAAAATTTTTGTTCCAGTCTAATATTATTTTTTACCAAGAGGAATGGCTTGAAACTCTAAGAGAATTGGGAGATTCACATATGTACATGCGATTTCTAGTGTGAGTTCCATTAAATTCAAGGTTCATCTCTGAGCAGCTTTTCCTTACTCAAAGAAACAAGGATGTGCAAAGTCCTAAATTTTGAGTTAGGGCCAATGATGAATTATTCTTGGTCTAGAAGTCTGGTCTTTTCACACCATTCAGAGTATATCACATGGATGGCTCACTATACTCTGACTAAGGACTCTTGGGCCACTCCTGAATAGAAACCATCCCCAAAAGTTGGAAAATATGAGTCTTAGATGTTTGAGAATTAATTTTATGTTTGTTAGGAATGGTTTGAAAATAGTTTGTGAACCACCCTCTTTAATAATATCTCTCTGTTTTGACAATCAATAAATATTTATTAAATAATAATAATAGCATCTAGCATTTATATAGAACCTACTATGCGCCAGGCACTATACCAAGTATTTTCTAAATATCTCACATTAACTCTGGGAGGTAAATACTATTATCATCTCCATTTTGCAGTTGAGGAAAGTGAGGTTTAAGTGACTTGCCAAAGGTCCCCAGCTAAGTGTCTGAGGCTGAATTTGAACTCTGGTCTTTCTGACTCCAGGCCCAGGGATCTCTACCCAGGGCACCACGTAGCTGCCTCATGGAACTTACAAAGTTCCAGTTAAGCACCTGTACCAATTCTTGGCCTTTAACATTTTTTAATCAGACCTTGATTTATTGCTATAGCAGAGTCTCATTGTAGTTCAGTCATTTCCATCATCATTTCTTTTGCTTCATTGTGTCTCACTTTCCTTTCCACATATACATTTTCCAAGAAAAGCATATGTTAAAAAAGGAAGGAATATAGCTACTTTGATGGTTCATGATCTGGAAGTGATTCTGATTTCTCAGGAACAATGCCAGCTGAGCACAGGTTCTTCTGGGTCCTATGAAGTTGGCAAGACTTCAGATATATTCCTGGCAATACTCTGTTCCTTCTTCCCATATTGTATATGAAGAAATCTACTATGAGCAGGTGGACTGCCAGATGATAACTTCTTTGGTCAGGTCAATCCCAGGAATCAATTAAGAAGCATTTCTTATGTGCATACTATTTTCTAGCCACTATGGTAGCCATTGGGGATATACAGACAAAAATGAAACAGTCCCTGCCCTCAAGAAGCTTGTATTCTAATGGGTGAGGCAACTTACTCAGGTGTATATACATACATAAGTATGTATGTATGCAACAATATATACAAAATGAATACAAGATTAGCTGCTGGAATGCAGAGAGGAAAGACTTCATGAAGAAGGTGGTGTTTGAGTTGAGTCTTAAAGGAAACAAAAGATTGTAAAAAGTAAAATGGAAGAGGGGGAGCATTCCAGGTGTGAGGAATAGTCAGTACAAAGACATGGATACAGGAGATAGAGCTTTGTGAGTGTGCATTATGTGTGTGTGTGTTTTGACAATTGTATCTCAAAACACTGATTAATTTAATCCTATATATTTTATTTTATGCATTGAAAAACATTATTCTGAAAAGAGATTCATCGACTTCACCAGTTTGTCCAGGAAGTCCACAAAAATGGTTGAGAATTCTTGCTTTAGAATAACTTAAGGAAATAAAAAAACATTCCTCAAAAAATATCCACCGAATATCAATAAAAATAAACAATCCATAAAATAAATATCTGTAAAAATCTGTAATCTATCAAAAAAATAAACATCTGTAAAAATAAAAAACATGCCCCCCCCAAATTCATAAAGTAAACCTATAAGATAAAATTAAAAGTATCCATAAAAATAAAGACTTTTGAGGACTGAGGCAGGCCTGAATGAGATTAAAAGAACTTGATATCTATTTAGCTTAGTTAGCCACCAAAGTCCTTTCAAACTTTCAAATTCTGTGATTCTTTGAAATTCATTTGGAAGTGAGGAAGAGAAGAGAGCGAGATTGGAAGAATTCTATTTTTTTCTCCTAGAGAAATAAAGATTTGCTAATTAATTTATTGAAAGGAAGATGATGTTCTCTTCCTCTTCTTCCTTTTTCTCTTGCTTTCTTCTTCATTTTTACTCTTTTATCTCCTCTTAATCTTTTCTCTTCTTCCTTCTCTTTTCCTTCTTCCTCATCCTTCCTATTACACCGTATGATTTCCCTGCTCTTAGGACCCACAGCTCAGCCAAGTACTGTTACTACTCTATTACGGCTACAATAGAAGTTAAATAGCCTACTATGAGCTGTTCTGGGAACCTAACCACCATTTGTAACATGTCATCTATGAAAAACTACACTCTAAATTATAAACACGTTTGTGGACCCCATCCTGTTCATAAGTTGGGAGTTTTTTGTATAACACTTTGGTTCCACCTTAATTGTTTTTTTTTTCACTAAGATATTTCACCAAAGAGAAATACATTTGCATTCATCTGCTTTATAAAAAATTATATCTAACAAGACAATTCCAAGGGAGTTATGATGAAAAAACGCAATCCACCTCCAGAGGAAGAAGTGATGGAATATGAATGCAGAGTGAAATATACTAGTTTTACTTTTTGTTTTCTTGGATTTGGGGGGGGGAGGCAGGTCTGTGTTCTCTTTTGCAACATGGCTAATATAGGAATGTGTTTTGCATGGCCGATGTCTATATCAAAGTGCTTATCTCCTCAAGGTGGGGAATGGGGAGGGAGGAAGGGAATTTGGAACTCAAAAACTATACAAAGTGAATGTTAAAAATTGTTTTTATACATAGTTGAAAAAAATAAAATTATTCTTTTAAACATATATCTAAATAAACCAATGATACTCTTTTATCCAATGAACTCATGAGATCATAGCAGGTTGGATCTGGAAGAGACCTTAGAGATCATTGGTTCTTCATTTTTCAGATGACAAAACTGAGACGCATAGAAAGTTAAATAACTTGCTGAAGGTTACACAGCTTTAAATGGCAAAACCAGAATGCAGACTCTGATCTTCTGACTCCTAGTTCAAGTGACTTTATTACTATAGAAACACATTTCCTTTTTAGTGATTATTCATTGGTGCCATTTTGTGGGTGATGGGAATCTCAGAGATACTGGTTAGCTAGGATGAAGTAATAGATGGATTTTCAAAAGTCTTATTCATGGCATGAAGATAGACACTTTCCCCTCTCTGGTTGCAGGAACTTTATCGACCAGCTAGGATATTGAGGTATGTAGCCAGTCTTCTCATTTCAAGGACTGTCAAAGTTTTCTAAGGAACAGTTTTAGTAACATAGCCTTCCTGTTCTTCAGTCATACATGCCACATAGATAGCTGTCAACAGCATTTTTTACTAGTATTTTTTTTCCTGTAAGTGATTCCTTAAATTCTCTTATCTTTGCAAATTTTGCAATTATAATAAGGCTAGTTTTTATGATAACATTTACCTACTTGGAACTCTCAGCTCCGACTATTGACTTCCCTGGCTTCCTTTAAGTTCCAACTAAAACTATTTTTTATAGGAAGCCTTTCCCAACCCCTCTTAATTCTAGTGCCTTCTCTTTGTAAATTATTTCTTGTATTTTCTGTATATAGCTTAGTCTATATGCATTTGTCTGCATGTTGTCTCCTGTAATAGGGATAATTGGGAAGTGAGATTAGATGGGATTAAATGAATTACTTTGGGTCAAGGTTTACACACTGTGAGTGAAAGGGCCTAACAGACAGCCTTGATCAGGCCAAAGCCTGGTCTGGGACAAACACATAGATAATCGAAGTCACAGTAAATAAAAGGTGTAGTTTATTTCCAAAGGGAGAGGTTAAGAGGGAAAGGGGAAAATCCCTGACTCATTTTACTAGCTAAGTACCTCAGAATCTAAAGCCTTCTCAGGAAGGGTCTTCAACCATTTGATTTTCTACTCTTATCACCCTTTCCTAGCCAATCTGAAAACCCAGTCCCTGTTCTAGATATCCTGCACTAAACCTCCTCTTGGTTGTTACTAGAAATACTGGTCTATAACAGAACAGGCAGGGATCAAGTCTAGCTGGACTCAGACCTCTGCTTGCTAACAGCTGGATGTTGATACGGGCCAGTGACAGGCTCTTAGGATCTTCTCCACAGACATACAGCACAAGGACAGCAACGCAGGCAGCAATATGGATAGGATCAAACCCTCAGGACTTGGCATCCACTCCCTCCAGGTTCACATCCAGAGAGAGACGGACAGACCCAACAGTCTCCGAGTTTCAGCTTAACCCTTCCTTGCAGCATTCCAGAATCTTTCCCTGTTGGTCCCATGCATCTGTCCTCTGAAAACCTACATTTTCCTCCTACACTTATCTTTTCCTTATAACACTACTGCACTTAGACTGTAACCTCCCCGAGCAAGGACTGTCTTTTACTTCTTTTCATATCCCCAGCACTTAGCAAAGTACCTGGCACATAGTAGGCACTTAAAAAATGTTTATTGATAGATAAATTAACAATCTAGGAGGCCATAGCTTCTTAGATTTCCTTGGACTCTTCCTTGATGGCCATGTCTAAAAGATTTTCCCCTAAAAAAAGCATTTGGTAAAAGAGTGACCATTGGCTAATGGGGGAATTGGGGAGGAGGAAGTTCTCAATATGTCCCCAATATGTGTGCACTCGAAGCTCTCAGGATTAAAAAATTTTCTAGTCTCCTAACTAGCCCCCATGTCACCTTTGCCATAGTGTACAATCTGGGCTTGCCTGCTTTGGAAGATAGCATGATTGTCAGAATAGCAATAGCTCATGTCTTTAATAACACTTTTCTCACAATAATCGTGAAAGACATGGGAGTGGGAGAGAGAGAAGGACGATACAGAAACCAAGTCTCAGAAAGATGACATAAATTATCCAAACTGGAGTCAGGTCTTGAATTCAGGTCTTCTAACTCAAGACTTTGTTTCTTTCTTTGTTTTTTAATTTTTAATTTTTTTTTTAACTCTTACCTTCCATCTTGGAGTCAATACTGTGTATTGGCTGTAAGGCAGAAGAGTGGTAAGGGCTAGGAAATGGGGGTTAAATGACTTGCCCAGGGTCACACAGCTAGGAAGTGTTTGAGACCAGATTTGAATCTAGGACCTCCCGTCTCTAGGCCTGGCTCTCAATCCACTGAGCCACCCAGCTGCTCCCCCCCCCAGACTTTGTTTCTTGGACAAAGCTTGCTTCTGAGATAGCTTTCAGGGGGACTGGGTTCTAATCTCAGCTTTGTCATTGGTTAGGCATGTAACTAAGATTTTCTTCCTCTCTACTTCTTCAACTCAAATTTATTCTTCAAGGCCCCTTTCTTCACAAAGCCTTTCTGACTGTCCACACTGATCTCTTTCTCTTTGAATTCATGTCCCAGTTATGATTACGTTACTGATAATAGCTGAATCCCACAGATATATTTAAAATCTGCCACTTGTTTTATATATAGTTTCATCACCTCGAGTACATTGTAAATTCCCCTGAATGCAGAGACTGTGAGCAGTCCTATCTCCTCACAGCCCCTAGCTGAGTACTGATATTAGGGCTATAATTAGGAATTCTGATACTTGGGACTTATTTAGTTGAGCACCAGGTATGGGGAAGAGAGAGAGAGTCTTCTAAGGGTGTTATCAAAGTAGACTGGAAATAAAGGGTCCAGGAAAGTGGAGAAGGTGGAGAAAATGAGAGGGTAGGTTATTCAAAGGGTCAAGAAATTGGAGAATACCCTGAGTGACACTGAACTTGGTGGTGGGAAGGGGAATGTGTCAATTATTGGGCATGGCTCTAGGACTATAGAGTCAAGACTGTAGGTCTTTGGCTTCTTTTTGTATCCGTGATTAATGATCTTTTTTGTTTCAATGATAGCAAAACAGATTTGCATCAAATTGAATGAATTTTAAAGGAGGAGAGTTGGTTGATGAGTGATGGTGGCAGGGGAAAGGTTTGAAAATGGCAATGATGAGCAAGGTGTTGTGTAAATGGAATTAGCTCACCCTCATTCATTTGTTTAGACTCTAGCCACCAGAAATAATGTCACTCCACCCAACTTAGAATTAAGTGGGGAGGGGAGGTCTGTGTCCCACACGTGATAGTAAGTGACAAATCAAAAACAAGGGACTTCCCTTTGGGCACTCCAAAACAGTGTTGAGGCTGCCATTTGTCCACTTGAAATTGGAGGTGGACACAAGAAGTGATAAAAGATGCTATCTTTTAAATATGATGGTAACTTCCTGTGGAGTCAGTTGGCACTTTGAATGTGGTGCGGAAGGATCTCTGGTGGGACCTCAGACTGCTTCCCTTTGAATT
This sequence comes from Gracilinanus agilis, assembly GCF_016433145.1. Taxonomy (NCBI): domain Eukaryota; kingdom Metazoa; phylum Chordata; class Mammalia; order Didelphimorphia; family Didelphidae; genus Gracilinanus; species Gracilinanus agilis. The sequence goes on along the minus strand of NC_058130.1, from coordinate 600,861,621 downwards.
GTCATGTGTAATTTAGGCTGACTCTTTTTCTCTTCCCTTGGCGTTTCTGGAGACTCTAGCCTCAGGGAGGCCTCTCTTCCTAGAGGAGGCCTTGTGGCTAGAAGCCTTGTTTAATTCACCTCTGTGCCTCTCTGCTAGGGCCTCTAAATCCCTACCTGGTTCGGGCCTCTAGTCCGGGCCAGAGTTTCTCTCTCAATTTCCCTACCTTCAACCTCCCTAATTGCAAATAAACCACCATAAAAGTCATCCTGACTTGGGTCTATTTTATTTTGAAATAGAGTTAATCGATTTCTGGCGACCATATCTTAAATATCTAGTCCAACCATAATAATTCCCATTTTCCCCTCTTACAGTGTAGACCAACTTTTCTTGGCCCTTTGGGCTGAAATTAAGGGAAGGAGTAAGTAGCCAGCTCTTTGGTATTTTGGGCAAGGTGTTCAGGGAAGACTAATATCTCTGGTATGAAGGTTTGTGGACCCCTTTTCAGTGCTACTTACTCACCTTTGGTGTTCACTTGCCACCTAGCAGCTCCGAGAAGCTGTAGTATGCACAGCTGCCCATGCCCCAGTAAAATTATCTCAACAGTCAGGCTAAACCATGTTGAGATTAACCAACAGGCATCAATCCTGTTGATGAGTTAAGGGAATGTCTGCCCCAGGAATGTGAAGACTTCCCCTGGAAGAATAGGCAGATGAGAACAATTTGTTTCAATGATTAGGAAGGTAGTAGAAGCAGTTGCTATGAAATAATTAGAGCTTGGCTGGACATCAAAGAAGCCAAAGTCATCCACTGCATCCTGAGCCATCACCAGTTGTCCTGACTTTTGTCTTGTCATTTGACTTTGATGACTCTGGAAGAGAGAGTGAGGCTGACCATTTTGTGTAACTGTGATCCACTTAAATCCAACTTGTGCATGAGTCAAAAGACAGTACCTATCATTTTCATCCTCTTTGGAAGGACAACAACCAACCATCTTGGATGAGATACCAAGAGATATGATGGTGTCAGAAGAAAACTAGGCTTCATTGAGTACCAGAAGATGGGAGGAATATGAAAGAAAGAGAACTACTATGAAAGGGAAATTTGCTAATCATAGAGGAATGTGAAGATGGGACCCTGCAGCAGATGAAGAAAGAATACTGGCCATTAAATGGGGAGAAGTGATCTTTATTCAGTGGATCTTAAAAGGAATGACTACTCCCTCTTCCTGTCTTTGTTTGCTGATCAAGTCAGTCGTCTTCAAGCTTAATTCTGTGAAGGTTAAGGGAGATATTGTTCTTCCTTGCCTTAGCAGGAATATGGGACCATGAGTAAATGGCAGCTAAACCATATGTGTTGATTTAGGTTTTTGAGCCTTGACTTTAGCATCCTGGCTTCTTTTTCTGCTTTGTGTATCTTTCCTGGGTATAGACGACTGAACAGCAATCTGGAGGCAGATCATTTTAGCCTTGGAGGGAATTTTTTAAGTGTAAGAGGTCTGGAAATTCTTAGTCCCTCATTCAGAGCTGACTGGCAGAGGGAGGAATTTCTGTGTTGTAGAGGATCACCACTGGCAAGAAGGCAGGCTGACTTGCTAAAAGGCATAGATCTGGAAGAATTTATTTGAATAGCATAGAACCAAGGGAAAAGGGAAATGCTGACTCAATAATCCTGCAAAAAAGCTTTATGTTTTGGTGTTTTATATATCGAACTGCTGAGAGGAGCACAACAATATTTAGATATTATTATTTTATTTTTGAGACTTTGTGAATTATAATTGTAAGTCTGTTGCATTAAGCATTTTTTTATATGATGGAAATAAATCGTCCTATATTTGATTTATATTATATGTACTTTTAAAAGTTTGTTTTGTTTTTAATGAACAAATTTTGATTTAACATAGCAGCCAAATAGAGATTTGCAAATCTTATTTTATGAGAACAATTAAGCAAAATAACTTTGATAGCATATGCAACTGTTTCACAAATCACTAAACCCCAATTATCGAGTCCTAACTGCTCTTCTGCCTTGGAACTGATACTTAGTATTGATTCTGAACAGGGCCGTGTAAGAGGGAAAATTAGATATTATATTTAAGGTGTGGTTGCCAGGAATCAATCAAATTCAGATTGATTCCATAATTAAAATAGACTCAAGTCAGGATAGGTTTTATGGTAGTTTATTTACAATTTGGGAAAGTAGAAGGTAGGGAAATAGAGAGAGGGAGAGGCTGGCCCGGACCAGCAGAGGTCTGGACTGAGAGAGGGTTAAAAGGCTAATTAAACTAGGCTATTAGTCACAAGGCCTTAGCAATTAGAGAGGCAAAGAAGCCTTATTGAGGTAAAGACTCTAGAAACGCCAAGACAGGCGAAAGGGAGGCAGCCTAACTTACCCAGGTGACAATTCAGAGGGGAAGCCACCTGAGGTCTCAGCAGAGATCCTTTAGCACCAAGTTTAAAGCAGGAACTATCTCAACAGGAAGTTACCATAATATTTGAAGGACAGCAGCTTTCAACACTTCCTAGAGGTCCACGTCCAATTCAAGGGGACAAATGACAGCCTCAATACTGTTTTGGACTGCCCAAAGGGCAGTCCCTTGTTCTTGATTTGTTACTTATTGTCACGTGTGGGTAACTTATCTCCCCTCCCCACTAAGGGAGGTGGGGATGACATTATCTCTGGTGGCTAGAGTTTTAACTATGAATGGGGGGTGAACTAATTCCATTTACACAGCCAACAGCAGGCAATGAGGGGTAGTAATAGGAACAAGACCCTCATGCTCTAAAATCTTGTATTTCTCACCAGTTAGCACTGGTTAGACATCAACTACAAAACCTATAGTTTCAGCATTAGTCAAGCATAAATTGCAGATTAATCAGTTCTCCACACTGTGTTCTGGATCTCTAGTATTCTATACTGGGCATCAGCTTCATGCCTTTTCTGTTTTACTAATTACTCATATTGTGCTATATTTACTTTAGTTCAGAATTGTAGGATATGATTAATTGCCTATAGTGGTCCTCCAATGTACTGCATCTTCTTCCCCACTTCCCACAATGTTCTCATTCCAGAAGGGCAGGGAATGAGACCTCTCCCACATTGGCAAACGATGACAAGGTGGACCACGGGGAACAAGGGACCTGTGCACTGAGGACTCTGGGATACCAGAAGAATCCCCCAAACCTGAGCATGCTCCTTATTCCCTATGACCCCAAACCACATCTCCACCTGAATTCAGCCATGCCCATTTCCCAGAGTTTTGGGGAAAGGTGAAGGCTTATCTGGAATGGGAGATAACTAGCCCCCAGACCCTAATCAATATGCCAACCCTAATCTACAGAGTCAAGGGAGCTTCTACTCTACACCAATTCCACCTGCTCTAGAGTGGCTACTCTACTAGCCACTGGCTTATTCACCAGTCCTAAGGTTACCTGATTATTCCCCAGACTCTTATTGGTGAATCTTTCTTGAGTTCAAGTGCCCAGAGAGCAAATTTAAGCTGTGACCCCCTCCCCCCATACAGGAGAGAGTTGAGGGAGAAAGTGCTCATTTTGGATGGCTGGACAAAGGGGTGGGGGCATGCAAAAAATGTCCTCAGGCTCTGGAAAGAGGGGGAACAGAGCAGATCCCCTAGTGCCCGAGTACCAGCTCTGCACCAGCTATTTCTTTGCCAACGCTGCAGACTATTCTACTAGCTTTTAGGCTATTATATTACCATAAAGCACTTTTTTCTTCTAATAAAATTCTTTTCTTACTTCTAAATTGAATGGAGTTTGAGTCTCCCATTCTTGGGGTGAGACCTTGCTACAAATTTGGTTGCATTTTTCCTACAACAATTCTAAGTCAGGAGGTAAGCATTTTTGTTTTTTTTTTTAAACCCTTAACTTCTGTGTACTGGCTCCTAGGTGGAAGAGTGGTAAGGGTGGGCAATGGGGGTCAAGTAACTTGCCCAGGGTCACACAGCTGGGAAGTGGCTGAGGTCAGATTTGAACCTAGGACCTCCTGTCTCTAGGCCTGACTCTCACTCCACTGAGCTACCCAGCTGCCCCTAGGAGGTAAGGATTTTTAAAAATTAGATAAATATTGTCTATGTGACGGTGTGATACAGAACTGGTTTCAAATTCTGGATCTGCTACTTGGTGATATGGGTGACGCTGGGCTAATTACTATGCTTCTTTTAACAAAAAGCTTACTTAAAAATAAAATGAAGATGTGAACTAAATGATTCCAAAGTCCCTTCCCACCTCTGGGATCCTATGTTTTCTAATTAGAAAAAAAGAATTTTATATTTATAGCTGTGCTTTTTGTGGTGGCAAAGTATTGGAAAACGAGGGTATGCCCTTCAATTGGGGAATGGCTGAACAAATTGTGGTATCTGCTGGTGATGGAATACTATTGTGCTCAAAGGAATAATAAACTGGAGGAATTCCATGTGAACTAGAACGACCTCCAGGAATTGATGCAGAGTGAAAGGAGCAGAACCAGGAGAACATTGTACCCAGAGAGTGATACCTTGTATGTAATGGACTTCTGTACTAGCAACAATGCAATGATCCAGGACAACTATGAGGGACTCATGAGAAAGAACACTCTCCACATTCAGAGGAAGAAATAAAGGAATGGAAGTACAGAAGAAAAACAACTGCTTGAACACATGGGTTGTTGTGGACATGATTGGGGATGTAGACTCAAAATGACCACAACAATGCAACTATCAATAATATGGAAATAAGTCTTGATTGATGACACATGTTAAAACCAGTGGAAATGCGCATTGGCTATGGGGGAAGGGCGCGTGAAGGAGGGGGTGAAGGGGAAAGTAAAAACATGAATGATGTAACCATGGAAAAATTTTCAAAAAAAATAAAATATTTTAAAAAAGAATATAAAAAAGGAATTTTAAATACTGCGTCATATATACATGATTATTCTTCATTTTCAGCAATGTTTTTTTTTTAACCCTTACCATCCATCTTAGAATCAATACTAGGTATTGGTTCCAAAGCAGAAGAGCAGTAAGGGCTAGGCAATGGGGGTTAAGTGACTTGCCCAGGGTCACACAGCTAGGAAGTGTCTGAGGCCAAGTTCAAACTCAGGACCTCCAGTCTCTGGGCCTGACTCTCAATCCATTGAGCCACTCAGCTGCCCCACTAAGCAATGGTTCTTGAAGGCATATAATGAGGCATAGTAGAAAGAATGTGGATTTGGAATCAGAGGACCTAAGTTCAGATCCTGAATCTACTAATTATTCCCTGTTTAAACTTGGATGAATCATTAACCTCATCTGTAAAATGAGGCAGTTGGATCAGATAATCATCAATGTCTTCTCTAACTCTAAATTCTAAGATCCTACAACTGACTTTTAGAAAATTACTTGATTTTCAGTGCTTCAATATCTTCATCTGTAAAATGGACGTGACGAAATCCATCTCGCCTATCTTATTGTTGGAAGCTGTTTTGACTCAAATGTGAATTGTATTTAAGTGAGGCAGTTACATAATGTCATCAGTGTCCCTCTCTCTTCCAGAATCATCAAAGTCCTGTGGCAAGACGAAAATTAGGATGACCAGTAGTGGGCTCAGGATGCAGTGGGTAACCTTGCCTTCATCAATGTCTAACCAAGCTCTAAGCGGTCCTTAGTGCCTGATTCATCCACCTTAGTGGCAGTTGGAACAACTTGTTCTCATCCATCCATTCCTCTTGGGGAAGTTTTCACATGTTTGGAATAGACGCCCCCTAACTCACTGATAGGTCTGAGACCTGTTGGCTACACTCACCTTGGTTTGGTCTATCTTATAAGATTATTGTGAAGTTAATGGTACCTTCTGTTGGCTGAGAGCAAGAGGAAAAAAAATTGTTTTTCCACAGTGCTTTATGGAATTGTTGTGTTTGACATAATAATTACTTCCCAATAAACAAAGGAAAACAAAACCTTCTCTGTTATTCCCCTCCATAGCACTCTGCCTTCAAACAAAAGAACAATTAAATATGTTCATTCCAGACTTCTCCAGGTTCCTCTCAATGCCTTCCCTGCTTAAAGAACAAACAGTCTCACCACATCCCCTCCCCAGATGCTGGTCTTTGGAGCAGGGCCATATTCAGACACTGTACTACTGCCAGAACCTTCAGTAGAATTTTGGAGTTTCAGACAAGACAAGACAATGTAATACAATCACACTATTTGATTTGTTTTCCATTCATTTCATTTGTATCTGACTCATGGTGACCCCATCTGGGGTTCTCTTGGCAAAGACACTGGAATGGTTTGCCATTTCCTTCTCCAGCTCATTTCACAGATGAGAAAACTAAGACAAACAAGGTTAAATGACTTGCCCAGGATCACACAACTAGTCATTATCTGAGGTCAGATTTAAACTCTGGAAGATGAGTTCTTCTTGTCTCCAGGCCCAACACTCTATCCGCTGTGCCAAATGAATACATGTTTCTTTATTCCTTAATCCTTAACTTTATCTTATTATTGAAAAAGAATTTACAGAAAAATAACTTAGCCAAAACAACTCAATCAAAAAATGGAGGCCTAAAAAAAAAAAAAGGATTTAGCCAAGTGAACAACGATTCCTACTTTCTATATTAATTAAGGTACTAAAACTTATTCTTACTATAGTCCTGAGTTCAAATCCTGCATTAGTCATTCATACCTTAATGTGGATGCATTCATCAGTCTGATTTTCACCTAGCTGCCCTATCAGTTGATTGCCTATGTTCTTGTAGTATGGAATGGAAACTTTTCTAAGAACCAAGTGGCTCAAAAGCACAGTTGTATAACATCAACTGGTATTTATGGTCCAGCCAGTCATGGATATGAGGCCTGGCAGAGGCACAGGGAAGGGGAGCTAGGAGCAGAGCAGAAGGGAATAATTCTACCCCTGTCAATCCCTCTTAGCCAGATCATTCACAACCAATGAAATATCAAGCAACGTAATTGAATTGGGAATGAGTTGTGTCCACAGTGAGCACTGAAATGCTGAAGGCAGCACATAAAGGCTCAAGAAAGAGGAATGAAGTCTATTTCCAGCAATTTAAGGCAGAGAGAGGCTCTCTTTGCTTTTTCCACCACCATCCCTCTCCCACCTCAAAACACACACACACACACACACACACACACACACACACACACACACACACACACACACAAATAAAACAAAAAACAAACCCAAACAATCTTTCAGTAAATAAATCATAATTCTCTGTTTCTTTTTGTCTCTCTGTTGTGGTCTGTCTGTCTCCCTTCTTTCCCCTCTCATCAACTATGAAAGGCAACATTTACAGAGGATAAAAATCACTGCAAAGAAATTTAAAATGCTGGTCTCCCAAAAAGCCCTGCTAGGGGACTGCCTGCCTATGGATCCAGCTGGAGAGAGTTGTCACACAGTGTGCAAGGAGACTGACATGCCCTCCTGGAAACTCTCTCAAGTGCCATCATTTACGCTGACTTGCACCACTGGCTGGATTTCACCCTTCTAATGATTGACAAGACTTCCTGCAGCCTCCCACCCCATCCTCCCTCTGGCTCACTCCCTGAAGTTACCAGGTCTGACTTTTTTGGATTTCACAGACTTGAGCACCAATTACTGCAAGCTGAAGCAGCAAATGGGGCTTGAAGCTATTTGAAAGTCTTTTTAATTAGGACTTAGGAAAAATAACAGGTCAGGATGCCCATAAACTGTTCTTCACTTATTCAGAAAGTGATACATTTGACAGAATCCGTCTAGCAGACACAAAATGGGTATGGAAGGGGGACTGGACTCAAAGTCAGAGGTACAATTCTGAGTGTTGTTCTTCCATAGAATCATAGACCTGGAGCTAGCTAATTGCCTCACGGAGTAATTAATTCTACCCCATCATTTTATGGATGAGGAAACTAGGTCGCCAAGTAACTTGCCAAGATCAGTGGTGGCATTTGAACCCAGGTCCTTTGCCTGCAGAGCCAGGATTCTTTATTGCAACCCCTTGCTTCACATGGTCCTCCAAAATGGACCTATTGATTGACCACACACAGAATCATAAATGTTTGATTCAATTGTATTTCAACATCTTTGGACCCAATAGAATTGGAAAGCAGATCTCTGTTCCAAACCCCTCAGGTTACTTGTCCACCTGGGTTAAAGTGAACCATGCCCCCAAATAGCCAAAGAAATGTTTTTTAAGGACCTGACCTCATCTACAAATTATGGTAGGAAGAAAGGAAGGAAGGAAAGAAGGAAGAAAGGGAAGGAGAAATGAAGGGAGAATAAAGGCTTTTTTAAAGCAAATTCTATGCACCAGACGATGTATTAAGTGCCTAGTAAGTGCCAGATACTGTGCCAAGTACATACCATGTGCTAGGTACTATGTTAAGCTCTTTATAAACATCTTATTTGATTTTCACAACACTTGGAGGTAGGTACTATTATTATCCTCATTTTATAGTTAAGGGAATTCTTTTGAGGCAAACGGATTAAATGACTTGCCCAGGGTCATACGGCTATTGTGTCAGAAGCCAGATTTGAGCTCAAGTCTTCTTGAACCAAGGCTCATCCATCTTCCCACTTCATTACTTAGCTGTCTTTTGACAGGAAGGATCTAGATGACTTTGACATAAAATTATAACTCTGCTCTCTGGTACATTTGATATTTGGAGGTAATTTCCCATCTGTGCAATGGCTAATGGATTAAAAATGATAACTAAGTTGTAGGACAGTTTTAGAACTAGAAGAGGCCTTCCGGATTTTGTTAGAGATGAGGAAGCTGAGGCTGAGAGATAAGTAATTTGACCCAATTTGCAAAGGTAATTAAATGGCAGAGTTTGGGTTTAAATCCAGGTGTTCTAGCTACAGACTCTAGTCTTTTCCTTAAGTTGTACTAAGGACAAAACATAATCTTTTTTACATTTTAACCAATTCAACCTGACCTGAAATCATATCCTACACTTCAAAATGGTAACATTTCTCCTTTAGTCTATAGACCATTCCCAGTCTGAAAATCTGGAGGCTAAAAGCTTTGAGAGACTAGAAGGGGCCTGAAGGCACCATAGGTCAGTGGTAGCTACTAGATCTCATTTGAAGCATATAATCATTAGTGTTGAGCAGAAGTCTCAAAAATGATCTCTATCAAATTGCTTACCTTCTCAATGAAAGGGGAGAGGAAGGGAGAAAATTTGGAACTCAAATTTAAAAAAAAAATGTCGATCATTGTTTTTACATGTTAGAAAAATATCCTAAAAATTTAAAGAGAAACACCAACTATGAGGCCCTTGAGCCAGCTCCATAATATAGTCAGACCTAGATTATAATGTAATCTGGAAACAGGTAACAAATTTAATAAAAATATAATAAAGTGTAAATAATATTAGGTTTTAAAACTAAATCAATATGTAGCTATAGGTCATTGAGATAAAGAAGGTAAATCACAAAGATAAAAAAGACAACAATTCCCATCCTCAAAGAACCTTTGCTTCTTAGGTAAAATAACATACATATAATAGCCCAGGCTAAGTCTGCCTTCAGGAAGAACTTATGTGCTATAAAAAATCTGTTATAATTTAATACCTGTCTTCCATATTACTATTTGAATAGATTCTCTGGAGTCTATTTTAGAACTTATTCTTTGGGGGCACTTATTCTTTTTTTCTTTTTGAGGGAATATTTGATGATGAAGTTTTATGTTACCATTTATTTTAACTTATATATGTATATAACATAATATGTAACATAACAATAATATATATGATTTGTTATAAATATGGTTATCCAAGAAAAACAAATTCTCACATTAGCTTTGTACAAGAATCTGCCTCATTTTTTCCCCACTTATTCTTTCTTTTTTTTCTTTAAACCCTTACCTTCCATTGTGAAATCAATACTAAGCATTGGTTCCAAGGCAGACCTGTAAGGGCTAGTGTGAAGATAGAATTCTCTCTCTTTATCTATTTTAATGAAATCAATCAGCAACCTTTAACTCAATCAATCAAGAACTCAAAGCATCCCTATTTAACCATTAAGTACAAGAGTTCACTAGTCACAGACTAGAGTAAGTGATGCCTCCAAAGGCCACTTAGGTCTAGGCAAATTGGGAGGCCGTGATGGATTCCCATAAAGTGGGGGAACGACAGGAAATGACCTCGAGAAAACTGCTTTAAAAAAGCCACCCCAAAGATTCAGGCACTCACTCTGGTGGGTGAGTCAGCCTGGAGGAGACTCTTTCCCTGGATCCTGCATCGACTTGCTGGGTGAGTAGCTAAGATCCCTGCCTTGGCTTTGGAAGAGGCTGCACTGGTGGACTTCTGGCTGAAGACTCCACACAGAGATGGAGATCTGAGGAAGCCTCCTGCCAGGGTGCTAAACTGGGCTTCACTTCCTGGGAGAAGCTCTTAGGGCTGGTAGGCTTGTTAAGAATCTGTCTCTTTATCTACATTTTCCACTTTCTCTCTTTCCACCTCTTTGTAAATAAAAGCTGCTAAAAGTCATTTTGACTTAAGCTATAATATTTTAAAATCAGCAACCACAATATAATTTATAACTCTCTTACTGAGTCAAAACTCCAATTTTAAATCTTACACTAGGCACCTGGGGTTAAATGATTTGCCCAGAGTCACATAGTTAGGACGTATCTAAGGCCAGGATTGAATCCAGGAACTCCTCTAGGCCTGACCCTCAATCCACTGAGTCACCTAGCTGCCCCTTTCCACTCATTTTTAGATAGCCCAGGGTATTTCCAGTGATCCCAATGGGTATTTTAAAAACTTACATAATTATCCTTTCAATGTTATTACTGCTGTTTGGTAAATTTGTAGCATTTATGTTTCTGAAGTTAAATTTAAAACTATACTAAAATTTGTGGAATATACTATATATTAGAGACCCTAGAAAACAAAGCTAGATATAAAGGAAAACTTCTCTAGAGTGCATTTTATTAAGCACTGAAATGGGTTACTTAAGAGACTTAGCAGAATCATTTTTCATTTGACAACAAACTTTCAACAAACATTTCTTCAGCCCTAAGCTGTTGGGAGACACAAAGATAAAGAAGAAGAAATGCTTTCCACCCTCAAAGAGCCTACATTTCTTACATAAAATAACATGCACACAGTGGTTGGGGCAAAGTCTGCCTTTAGGGAGGTTCATATGCTTTAAAAATTAGATATTTAATTCTCATCTTCAATATTACTGTTTGAATCCCTAGAGTCTGTTTTAGATCATCATCTTTAAGAGCACTTATTCTTAGTTTAGAGATAGCCCAGGGTATATCCTGTGATTCCAATGAGTATTGCAAAATTCTCTAAAGAAAAAAGAATTTTCATCTACATTACTTTTAAAAAAAATAGATCTAATGATGTAGAATCTTTCAGAGTAGAGAAGGCTGGGAATAAGGGGATACAATGCAAAGTAAGATCCCTGAATTAAAGTAGAAGCAGAAAGAGAATGTAGAGACTCCAAAAAGTTTAGGACTCAATGCCCTAAAGTCTGGGATTATGTGTTTTAATTGTCTTGCATGGCACCTAGCATGGGGGCACATTATGCGAGTCATTTAATAAAAGCTTTTACTGAGGCAATGTTTGTTCCCTACAAATACCAATGTGATTCTAAAATCTCTTGCTATTTCCTGATATTTTTATGGCATTTAGGGCCAGGAGCTACTCAAATCTAATTAATCCCCAGCTGGTAAATAATAAGGATTCAAATGCCAATGTACAAAGGTTTAACCATGTCCCATAGATTCTTAGGACACTAGTGGGAAAACACCTATTCCAGGATATCTCCTGATTCTAGGGTTGCTCCCTATCACTTTTGGCAGCCGTTTATATTGCTATTTGCTCCAGGCCATCTCAGAAACTTTCTGTTTTTATGAAGAGATGCTGCTGGTGTCTGCTTCTGGGCTGATTCTTTGCTAAGCTGCTACTGGTGTCTGTTGTATTTGTTTTTCTTCCCTCTTAGCTGTTATCAGGAATGCATTGGTAAAACTCTTTCTAAAAGAAAGAGAGAAAAAGAAAGGAAAAAAGAAAGGAAGGAAGGAAGAAAAGAAAGGAAAAAGGAAGGGAAGAAAGGAAGAAAAAAGAAAGTAATGAAGGAAGAAGAAGAAAGAAAGAAGGAAAGAGAAAGGAAGGAAGGGAAGAAAGAGAAGAAGGAAAAAGGAAGGGAAGAAAGAAAGAAGATCTGCACTAAACACTTGTAAGTTTGATTTACATTTCATGTTGTTCACCATTCTCTTAAGTCTAGACAATTGACAAAACATTAAATCAAGCCCTGATTTGCAGTTAGTTGATTTCCAAAAGTTGAAAGGAACCAGCTGCAGCACACCACTGGTTATTAATATCATCTCCAGCTGGGCTGCTTCAGTCAGCTACAAGTCTTTCTCTTCAGCTGGCTGTGCCTCAAAGAAAGGTTCTTGATCTTTTGTGAGCCTATCCATGCTTATGACTATTTTAGTTTTCTGGTCAGTCAAGCTCAGAGATTCACCCCCAGACAACACAGAAAAGAATTCCTTCAGGTCAAGAGATTTTCCCTCAACAATCTTTCTACGGCTTGGCAGGAATTCCATCAATCCTAATGGATATTTAGGTTGTTGTCAATAAATTATTTCAAATTCTCTCATGCTCTTGACCATTAGGTTTAGGGTCATACAAACTACCCTAGAATTTTAACATGATATAAGAAGGCATTTAGCAATTAGTCATTTTGAGATTCATTCCTGTGGCCACAGTCTTTTTTTATGCTGAGAAATAGTGCTCAGGAAATGTTAATATCAATTCATTTTTAAAATTTACTAATTCATTTTGAAGTCTTGATAGAATCACAGAATCTCGCAGTTAGAAGAGACTCTAGGAGTCATTCAATCTAATTTGTACCTGGAAGGGAGGGCCTTCTGAAATATTCCCCACAAATGATTATCCAGATCCATTTTAAGACCTCTGGTGACAAGGAACAGACTTTGTTGATGTGGTTGCTTGGATGTGGTGTTTGTGTGTGTGTGTGTGTGTGTGTGAATATATGTGTGTGTATAGCAATGAAAAAGATATCTATAGTGGAAAGGAGGTAGGCAAGGGCCATATTATAAATGATTTTTAATAATAAAAATAGTATTACTATGGTATATATTAGTATAATATAATAGTAAATGCTAGCATTTAATTAGCACTTACTATGTGCCAGGAATTGTGCTAAGCACATTATAATTCTTATCTCATTTGATCCTCACAACAACACTAATAGGTACTATTATTATCTTTCTTTTACAGTTGAGGAAACTGAGAACAACAAAGGTTCAATGTCTTGCTCTGGGTCACACAGCTAATAAATATCTAATGCCAGATTTGAACATGGGTCTTCCTGACTCCAAGAGTGGCACTTTATCTCCTTTACCATTTAGGATTTGATCTAATAGGCAGCAGAGAATTACTGGAGTTTATTGAGTAGAGATTGAATAGGATCAGACTAGTGCTTTAGGAAAATTATTTTGGTGGCTATGAGGTTACATTTGGAGTAGAGAGACTTGAGATAATAGAACAAACAGAAAGTACAAGCCAAGAAAGAGGTGATGAGGGCTGATATATGTGAGTGAAGAGAAGGATTCATAAATAAGAGGCATTATGGAGATAGAAATGACATGATTTGGCAACTTATTGGATAAACTGAGTCAAGGATGATACTAAGGTTGTGGCCCTTGATAACTAGAAAGTTCAGCATTCAAATAATGTGACCAGCCCATTGGAGTTGTATTCTCTAGAGTTTAAAGGCGCAGCAGTTCAGTTTGAGAAAAGACCTCAGCATCTGGTACCTAATCTTGGAAGATGATCTTCAGATTCTTCCTAAGCCAATTCAAAGGGAAGCAATTCAGTTTCCTGGTATGGTGCTAGAATACTGCTTAGGTTTCACAGGCATAAAACAATGAGATCCAAACAGACTCTGTTTGCCTAAAAGACTATTTTACAAAGAAATCTTATAAGGAAAGTGCTCACATGGAGGTCAGAAGATGCAATACAAGGACATTCTCAAGATCTCTCTGAAGAACTTTGGTATTGATTATGAGTCACAGGAAACACTGGCACAAGACCATCCGGCATGGCATGTGTAAATCAAAGAAGGCACTATGTTTTGTGAGCAAAGCAGACTTATAGTAGCTCAAAATAAATGTGAGATCCACAGATTTCAAGACATCTCTATTCCAAATGTCCACATGGGCCATTTGTGCCTTCCAAGCTTATGTTGGTCTGAGCAGCCACAGTCAGACACACTGTATTATTAACTCTAACATAGTGATGTTATTTTGGTCCTCTTCAAGTATTAAGGATAACAACTGACTAACTAGAAGGTACTCTTGATGGTAGTAGAGGTGATCAGAAGAGCAGTAACGTTTGGGTTGGAAAGATGATGAGTTCTGTTTTGGACCTGAATAGTTTCAAGTGTCTTTGGTCCATCAAGGTCAAAGTGTCCAATAAGCAGTTTGTCATATGCAATGAGAGTTCAGGAGAAAGGCTAGGACTGCACAGAGACTGGAACTGAAATCATGGGAGGTGATGAAGTTACTAAGTGAGAAGATAAAGACCTAGGATAGAAATTGAGGTACACTTTCAGTTGATGGATATCTCATAACTTAGCAAAAAAGGGATCAGAGAGTGGCTCAAAAATGTAGAGGAGCCAGGAGAGAAGAGTATCATAAAAATCTAGAAAGGAGAGAATATCTGGAAGCAGAAAGTGGTCTATAATGTCAAATGCTTCAGAGATGTCAAGAATGTTAAGACACACTATAGCTTACCTCAGGGTCTCACTACCCTGGCGGGAACCAACATGATTTCAGGTGCTTCCTTTAAAGTAAAGAATAAGCATCTGTTGTCAACTTTAAAATCATTCTTTTTCCCCTTAAAAGTTTCCATTTGAATATAAAACAATCTTAAACAGAAGGATTAAAGCTGTGATAGTGGAATTTAGACTTAAACTCAAGAAGTTGAGGAGGATCTGGGGAAGCTTTCAAGACCTCCCCAAGGTTTCTAAAATGACAATATCTACATAATAGTTCATTTCACCTATGGGTAAGGCCAGAGTGCTTGTGCTGGGAGATTAGGACAGCTTGACATTGATTTTCATTTTCTCCAAAACCACATAACTTTTCTAAATGCATGTCTTAATTCCTATGTGGCACTGAGCTGGAAATACTCACTTAGAATTTTGCCAGCAGCACATCAGGAGTCCTGTGGCCACTGGAGGGGATATCTTTGGGAATATGGAGTGCCTGGAACAAATGGCTCTCTACAGAGGGTAATGGAGTTTATAGGGCAAAAGCTCCTTCTGAGTCGTGAGTCTTGTATTGCAGAGTAGAATACAAATGAAGCCTGGAAAAAAAGGAGTTCTTGTTAAGTCTTACTGATAAGAGAACATTGGGGTTCTGTGACTTCTGGCTGCCTTATCTGTAAAATGAAAATAATAATATACGTTCTCCTGGTCGCATCCAAGGGTGCTAGGGTAGGGTTAATGGTAGGTCTAGGGAAGAAGGCCCTTCATGAAATGATGCCCACAGGACAGTCTAGTCTAGGTAGGGCTATCTGTAATACTACCAATTACAAAGGTAGGTGTCAGAAGTGGAGGAGGCATTGGTCAGGTGTCGTAGGGCAGTAAATAGGCAGGATTATGGGTGGAAAGTCCAAGACTTAGGACTACAGATGAGATACATATGAGAATCAGGAACAAAAGACAAACATGGACTAACACCAGGCAAAGGTTCAAGGAACCAGGAGTAAAAACAGCTTATCCTCATTTCACGTCACGTCATCAATCCGAGTTGCTCGATGTGGTAGCTGTGCCAGTGTGCTGTTGAACCTTAGCACATAGGGCCAAACCTACCTTTTGGCATGGATAGTTGGCTTCCCAAGCCACTATTTGCGGGAGAGGGGAGGAAAGGCATTGTGCCTTTCTGTGATCAAAGGCTCATCTTCTTTTTAAACTTTGTAAAGGAAATTTAAAATGCCCCAAACTACAAAGAACATTTTAAAGAGTATTATGCTTATGTTTCATAATTAAGAAAAGTGTGGAGGGGAAGGCAAGAAAGGAAGATCCATGGAATAAAAGGAGAGGCAAAAAGGGGAGGAAAAAAGAAGGAAGACTGGGCAGGAAGAAGGAGTATGGGTGGGTAAAAAGAGATAAACATTCATAGATAGGCAAAGCCTTATACAGAGGAGTAGCTAACTGTGATAAGAGGAGAAATGTGGGGTAGAAATACATTCTGATCAAGGAGAAAGATTATGTTCTGTATCAATGCATACCCGGCTTCCTGTCTGGATTCTTGGAGTTGGGAGTCTGAGCTGACCTTCCCCAGACCCCCTCCTTTCCAAGGACCTCCATGTCCACTCCAGGTGATCAGCAGCACAAACCATGGCATTAACTTCTCTGAATTTTTGCTCTTTTAAGAAATTCTTATTTATTTATTTATCTGGGCTGATCATGCTCTTCTCTGCCATAGATGGTTGAGGGAGCATATGATTCCTGACTACCCTCTCTAGGACCATTATCTACAAGAATGAGTTAGGGCTGTTTAACCTCATTGGTTCAGTCCTAGCACCAGGACTGGGCTTAGCCTGAAAATAATGCCTTTTTTATGGTTCTGGGGACATTCTCTTATTTCATCCTAGGAATCAATGATAGTTGGAGTTCAGCCAAATTCCAAAGCTCTAAGCTTGGAGCAGAAATCTGTCCTTCTATATAGACTAATTCAGATCCCAGTTCAAACAATAATACTTGTAGAAGAACTTTGTAGTTAAAGGTCATTGGACCCTGCCTGCAGCAGCAGTATTCAAGGGGAAATGACTCTTTCCCCCTGTAATCCTGGAAGGACTGATGAAAGCCATACACAAAATGAATGAATAGCTGTAAAAACTGTATAGTAGACAGCTTGTTCATAGTGTGGCAAGACTATCTTTTTTTTTTTTTTTTTAAACCCTTACCTTCGGGGTATTGGTTCTAAAGCAGATGTGTGGTAACGACTAGGCAAAGGAGGTTAAGTGACTTGCCCAGGGTTACAGAGCTGGGAAGTGTCTGAGGTCAGATTTGAACCCAGGAACAACCCCTCCCTCACCCCCCTCCAGTATTTGCATCTGGCTTTCAATCCACTGAGTCCCCTGGCAAGATTGTATCTTAATGACTGTGGCGACAAATATTTGTTAGACACCTACTATGTATCAGACATTGTTCTAAGCTCTGATGAAGGAAAAAAAATCCCAAATCAAACAAAATATCAGTCCCTGCTCTTGAGGGGATCATAATCTAATTGGGCAAACAACTTGCAAATGACTATTAGGATATATACTATATAATTTGCCATATCTATCTCTGGTCCTTTTAGCACTCACTGAAATTGTCTCTAGGATCAAAGAACAAAATCCTCTATTTGGTATTCAAAGCCCTTCATAATCTACTTCCCTCCTACCTTTCAGGGCTTGAACCCTATTTCCCAAGAGGTACTCTTTGATCCAGTGATACTGGCCTCCTGGCTGTTTCATGGACAAGATCCTCCATCTCTCAGCTCTGTCCCCCTGGGGTTTAATGCTTTCCCTCTTCCACCCTCACCTCTCTGGCTTCCTTTAAGTCCCAGCTAAAGTCGCATCTTTTACTAGAATCTTTCCCCAGTCCCCCTTAATTCCAGTGCCTTTCTTTTGTTAATTATTTCCTTGTTTGGTACATATTTGTTTACATGTTTTCTCCTCATTTGATTGTAAGATCCTGAAGGGCAAGGAATATCTTTTGCTTCTCTTTATATCCCCAGGGCTTAGCACAGTGCCTGGCACATAGTAGGCACTTAATAGATGTTTGTTGATTAATCAATTGATCTACTGTATTTAATATTAAATCTGTGTTCTCACCAAACCTGTGTTTTCACTGATGTGGTCTTTCGAACAGTGCAGAACGCAGCAACCTTTCTCTGCCCGCTTACCCTATGAGACCTTTGTTCATGTTCTTCTAAACAATGTTTGGGGGCTTTCCTTCTGATCCCTTATTTCATGGGTGGCAATGAAGCACAAGAACCATCTGCCATTTATTTCCTAGTTTTTACTGTGTATATAACCCATTTCCCCCTCCCCCCCAAAGTCATACATATCTCCAATAATATCGTTTACACCAAAATAATTTGTATTTTGTTATACATTGTAACCTACTTACATCCACCATGTCATTTTTTTTTACCATTTGCATAATTTTCCAATTAACTTCTTCACAGACTTGTAGTATTCCATAACTGACAGCCTTAAAATGCTTTCCTGTTTCTATTCTGTTGCCCAATCCTGACAATTTTACCCTTATTTCAGGGAAAAGTTTCAGGGTCACTATAAGAACAGTACAACTTCCCAAAGGTAATCTAGTCTATTCTTCTGTTCCATTCTAAGTCTGGCTCATTACCCATTTGCTGACTTTATCCAGCTGTTTGAAGTGAGGAACTAGATCTAGGAATTGTCCATTCACTGCATATCATAATTTGGATCAAAGACATTTTTTTATCTACCTGGCTTTTTATATGAGGGATAATTGGGTCAAACTCTTTTGACTGACTGTATTTCATTTAAAAGTGGGCCTTGCTGTAACCAGCGCAATATTATCCACAAATAGTAGCATCTGTGAGTCCTCACCATCTTAGGGAATCTCTTTTCCATTTGGACTCTGGGTTGGACAGTTTCCATGATGGTGGCAAATCCCTTTAGTGAGAATATATCACCCTTTCTATGTCTTGTTTAATATTGACCATAAGAGGGTTGCCAAACATTTTTTTCCTCCATTATATCTTTCAAGAAATCTTGTAAAATTTTGACAAGTGCATGGAAGATACCTTGCTGAAGGAAGCTATTTTGCTTTTCTGGATCAAATGCTTTTTTATAGTTGACAAACAATAAGCAGAGTTAGAGCTCATATTTTATACTCTTAGTCAGTAAAGGTATGACTAAAAAGAAGTGTTTAGCTGTAGAGCATCATTTCAGAAAGCCTTCCTTGTTCCATTCTAATACAAAATTCTCATCTTGGCATTCAAGATCCTGCACATCCTGGGCCATTCCTACCTCCCTCTCTGTTCTTCTTATATTTTGTCCCACAAACTCCATAATCCTACTTCACTTACAATGTCTCCTTCCTGGCAGTATGTATACCTCCTAACTCTATACTTTTCTGTCAGATGCCCCTGACCTGGAATGTCCTCCTTCCTCACCTCCACATTTGTTGGATTTCTTTGGATTTCTTCAAGACTCAGCTCAAATCCCATATTCTGTAGGAAGACTTTCCCCCAACCCATCAGCTAGTGCCTTCTTTTTGAAATTATCTCCCATTTATTTTATATGTATATGTATCTATATCTGTGTGTGTATATATATATATATATATGCTATTTTATATATGGCTATATGTATAACGATATGAATATATGGCTATGTGTGTATAGATGAGTATCTATGTATGTGTGTATCTATATAAACATGAGATGTTTTATATATTGCTATATGCATGTTTATATGTATGCAGAGTTTTTGTTTTTTGTAGATTGTTCTATAGACCTCTACATTTTTTTTACATATAAAAAATTTTATAGCAACATTTTTTGTTACAACAAAGGACTGGAAACAAAGGGGATGCCCATCAACTGAGAACGGTTGAACAAATGATGACATGTGAATAATTAAATATTATTGCAAGGCAAAAACTATTATTCTTTTTAGGAGGAGGAACCAGAAGAATGATTTATACAGTGACAACAACATTGTTAAGGAAAATAGTGTTTAAAGAACTTTGATTCAGAGACTGGAGAACTGTTTAGAAAACCTGCTTGCTCACCTCCTCACAGAGATGAAGACATTTTTGATTTTTACACGATACAGATTTGCTCTTAGCCATCCACTTCTCTCAGCCTATACAAGAAAGGCATTTACGCAGTCATCAAGGGGACTAGAATAAAGTCACATTAAAATGCTGTACCATAATAATAACAGAATAAAGAAATGAATGGTAAAGTCAATGATAAAGTATGCATAGGATACATATGTACAGGAAAGTTAGCAGTAAGTGTGCAGGATGTTGCCTCTTCCCTCCCCAGCTGCCCTGAGCTTTTATCACCGGAGCTCATGCAACATCAAGACATGTCTGCACACTGGCTCTCTTTTCTTCCTAGTAGATCTGACAATGGCAAGTAATATTATCTTCAATTAGTCTCTTTCAGAAATTCTTTACATAAAGTCTAATTTGTGTAATGCCAAGGGAGAACTATCCATATAGAGCTATGAGTGTGTCCATGTATAAATGTGTGCCCATGTGTGTATACACACATAAATATAGGCACAAATAAAATAGCCATATCAGACATGTCAGCTAATATATATAATAATTATATCATAAAAGATACAGAGAGCTTATGTAATTATGTGTGTATATATATGTATATATATACATATGAATATAAAGCTTGCAGGTACATAAGTTTTACATCTTCCTCATTAGAACATGAGTTTTTTGGGAGTGAGGATCATTTTTTGCCTCTTTTTATCCCTAGACCTTAGTATCATGCCTGGCACATAGTAGGAATTTAATAAATGCCTGATGACTGATTGACTCTACCAAGAAAACCATTGACATGTGTACTTTATTCTCCTAAAATATTTTAATGATGGCAATATGAAATATGAATATAAAATGTTCAGAAATGAACATGAAGTGAATATCCATACATAAAATATTCCATAAAATTTGTAAATGAAATATGAAAAAAGATAGAAAAAAGAAAGGAATGCATCCCCTCGCTTCATCATCCCACCTGTATAGGTTTTGTTATTTTTCCCTTTAAAATATTTAAATTTAGAGTCATAATACATGTGTTACTTTTTAGCACTGTCACATGTCATGATTAACATTAAATATGTTAAACAAATACTTTAAAAATCAAGTACCTTCTTGCTGAATGAAGCAAATTCCCATTCTATTCCCATTACAAAATTTAAATGCTTATTGTCCTCCTCCTTTTACCTCTGAAAAATAAGAGCTCTTGGTCTCCAGCCTGATGGCCTTCCTTGAATTCACAATAACTTTTAGGGAGGAGAGGAGGAATTTTGCCACAGATGGGAGAAATAGCAGTGGAGACTGAGAGTGGGAGAGAAGAGAGAACAGGGCTAGATATTGAGAGAAGTAAAGTCATTTACCTGTAGTCACTCATCTGTGTTAAAGGGGGAATTTTGAACCTTGTGACTCTAGATCCAATCAATTAAAAGGCATTTATTAAGCACCTATGTGCCAGGGACTGTGTTAGGTGAAGAGAATACCCAAGGGAAGCAGTCCCTGTCCCCTCAAGGGTGTGTGTGTGTGTGTGTGTGTGTGTGTGTGTGTGTGTGTGTGTGTGTGTGTGTGTGTTGACTGACTCTATAAAGAAGACCTTTGACACATGTATGTTATTCTCCTAAAATCATAGACACACACACATGCACAAGGAAGGAAGGGAGGGAGGGAGAAAGGAAGGGAAGGAGGAAAGAAGGGAGGGATGGAAGGAGGGAGGAAGGAAAGAAGGAAGGGAAGGAGGAAAGAAGGGAAAGAGGGAGGGAAGAAAGAAGGAAGGGAGGAAGGAAAAAGGAAGGAAGGAAGGAATGGAGGAAGGGAAGGATAGAGGAAGGAAGGAAGGGAGGAAGAGAGGGAGGGAGG
>NC_058130.1:600805721-600825543 GCF_016433145.1 Gracilinanus agilis | reverse complement strand
TAAGGGCATCTGGACAGGCAAATCAAAAACTAATTGGAAATTAAATAATATGATTCTCCAAAACCAGCTAGTCAAAGAAGAAATCATAGAAACAATCAACAATTTCATTGAAGAAATGACAATGATTAGACATCCTACCAAACTCTGTGGGATGCAGCCAAGGCAGCACTCAGGGGGAAATTTATATCCTTGAATGCATATATTAACAAATTAGGGAGGGCAGAGATTAATGAATTGGGCATGTAACTTAAAAAATTAGAAAGCAAGCAAATTAAAAATCCCCAGATGAAAAGTAATTAGAAATACTAAAAATCAAGGGAGAAATTAATAAAATCGAAAGTAAAAGAACTATTGATTTAATAAATAAGACTAGAAGCTGTTATTTTGAAAAAAAAACAGATGAAATAGACAAAGTACTGGTCAATCTAATAAAAAAAAAAGGAAAGAAGAAAACCAAATTAACAGTATCAAAGATGAAAAGGGAGACCTCACCTCTAATGAAGGGGAAATTAAGGCAATCATTAAAAACTTTTTTGCCCAATTATATGGCAATAAATATAGCAATCTAGGAGATATGGATGAATATTTACAAAAATACAAATTGTCTAGATTAACAGCAGAAGAAATAGAATACCTAAATAATCCCATATCAGAAAAAGAAATTGAACAAGCCATCAAAGAACTCCCTTAGAAAAAATCACCAGGACCTGATGGATTCACAAGTGAATTCTATCAGACATTCAAAGAGCAACTAATCCCATTACTATACAAATTATTTCATATGATAAACGAAGAAGGAATCCTACCAAATTCCTTTTATGACACAAATATGGTACTGATTCCAAAGCCAGGTAGATCAAAAATAGAGAAAGAAAACTATAGACCAATCTCCCTAATGGAGATAGATGCAAAAATCTTACATAGAATACTAGCAAAGAGACTCCAGCAAGTAATCAAGAGGATCATCCACCATGATCAGAAGGGATTTATACCAGGAATGCAAGGATGGTTCAACATTAGGAAAACCATCTACATAATTGACCATATCAACAATCTAACAAACAAAAATCACATGATTATTTCAATAGATGCTGAAAAAGCCTTTGACAAAATACAGCACCCATTCCTATTGAAAACCCTGGAAAGTATAGGAATAAAAGGACCTTTCCTAAAAATAATAAACAGTATATACCTAAAACCATCAACAAGCATCATATGCAATGGGGATAAATTAGAAGCCTTCCCAAGAAGATCAGGAGTGAAACAAGGATGCCTATTATCACCTCTATTATTCAACATAGTACTAGAAACACTAGCAGTAGCAATTAGAGAAGAAAAAGAAATTGAAGGTATCAAAATAGGCAATGAGGAGACTAAGCTATCATTCTTTGCAGATGATATGAAGGTATACTTAAAAAACCCTAGAGAATCAACTAAGAAGCTTGTAGAAATATTCAACAACTTTAGCAAAGTTGCTGTATATAAAATAAATGCACATAAATCATCAGCATTTCTATATATTTCCAACACATCACAGCAGCAAGAGGTAAAAAGAGAAACATCATTTAAAATCACCCTAGACAATATAAAATACTTAGGAATCTATCTACCAAAACAAACACAACAATTATACGAAAACAACTACAAAACACTTTCCAAACAAATAAAACTAGATCTAAACAATTGGAAAAACATTGATTGTTCATGGGTAGGATGAGCTAACATAATAAAAATGAATATTCTACTCAAATTAATTTACCTATTTAGCGCTATATCTATCAAACTACCAAAAACCTTTTTTACTGAATTAGGAAAAACAATAACAAAGTTCATTTGGAATAACAAAAGATTGAGAATATCAAGGGAAATAATTTTAAAAAAATGTGAAGGAAGGGGGCCTAGCAGTACCAGACATTAAACTATACTATAAAGCAGCGGTCATCAGAACAATATGGTACTGGCTAAGAGACAGAAGGGAGGATCAGTGGAATAGACTTGGGGTAAGTGACATCAGCAAGACAGTGTATGATAGACCCAAAGAGCCCAACTTTTGGGACATGAATCCACTATTTAACAAAAACTGCTGGGAAATTTGGAAAACAATATGGGAGAGATTAGTTTTAGATCAACATCTCACACCCTACACCAAGATAAATTCAGAATGGGTGAATGACTTGAATATAAAGAAGGAAACTATAAATAAGTTAAGTGAACACAGAATAGTATACTTGTCAGATCTCTGGGAAAGGAAAGATTTTAAAACCAAGCAAGAGTTAGAGAAAATTACAAAATGTAAAATAAATGATTTCGATTATATTAAACTACAAACTTTTGTACAAACAAAAACAATGCAGCCAAAATCAGAAGGGGAAACAACAAATTGGGAAAAAATCTTTATAACAACGAACTCTGACAGGGGTCTAATTACTCAAATATACAAGGAGTTAAATCAATTGTATAAAAAATCAAGCCATTCCCCAATTGATAAATGGGCAAGGCACATGAATAGGCAATTTTCGGATAAAGAAATCAAAAGTATCAATAAGCACTTGAGAAAGTGTTCTAAATCTCTAATAATTAGAGAAATGCAAATCAAAACAACTCTGAGGTATCACCTCACACCTAACAGGTTGGCTAAAATGAAAGAAGGGGGAGAGTAATGAATGCTGGAGGAGATGTGGCAAAATGGGGACATTAATGCATTGCTGGTGGAGTTGTGAACTGATCCAACCATTCTAGATGGCAATTTGGAACTATGCTCAAAGGGATATAAAAGAATGCCTGCCCTTTGATCCAGCCATACCATTGTTGGGTTTGTACCCCCAAAAAGATCATTGATAAACAGACTTGTACAAAAATATTTATAGCCGTGCTTTTTGTGGTGGCAAAAAACTGGAAAAGGAGGGAATGTCCTTCAATTGGAGAATGGCTGAACAAATTGTGGTATATGCTGGTGATAGAATACTATTGTGCTCAAAGGAATAAAAAACTGGAGGAATTCCATGTGAACTGGAAAGACCTCCAGGAATTGTTGCAGAGTGAAAGGAGCAGAGCCAGGAGAACATTGTACACAGAGACTGATACACTGTGGTAAAATAGCATGTAATGGACTTCTGTACCAGCAGCAATGCAATGACCCAGGACAATTCTGAGGGATTTATGGAAAAGAAGGCTACCCACATTCAGAGGAAGAACTGCAGGAGTGGAAACACAGAAGAAAAGCAGCTGCCTGAACACAGGGATTGAGGCAGACATGATTGGGGATTTTGATTCGAAATTACCACACCAATGCAAAGATCAACAATTTGGAAATAGGTCTTGATCAATGATACATGTTAAACCCAGTGGAAATGCGCATTGGCCAGGGGCGAGGGGAGGGCAAGAGGTGAAGGGGAAAGTAGGAGCATGAATCATGTAACCATGTTAACTTTTCTAAAAAATGAATATTGAATATTAAATAATAAATATTAAAAAATTTTTAAAAAAGGATTACAAACAGGATCCCTTTTAGGAGGGCACTCCATTTATAATTAGGTCAGGTATAGGACAACTATTTATTTTTTTCTATCACTAAAGAAATGCTTAAAATATAAAAAGACTCAAAAAATTGTGTGGAAGAATAAAGTATGATACAATTACCCATCATTGTTAATACACTCTTCTGGGAGGCTGATATTTAAAACACCAGAACATAAAACACTTTTGGGGACTGTGAATTGAATTTTTAATTTCACTGTTGATCTGCCATGTCTGAGAAACTGATTTAAGGTCTAAAAATCTTCTGACAAACTAAAAATTCATTTGGATTTATCTTCCTGGCAGAAGTCATCTTTTCTTCTAAAATATTAATTCAAAGATCACTTGCTGAGAGGCCAGAACCCAGATCCAGGAGTTCCCAACCCCTAAAGTTCATTAATTTGCCCCCAAGGCTGAAAAATCTCCATTTCAAGATATCTATTTGGTCATCAGTGTCCTGGGAAAGAAACACAAAGCGGAAGAGGTGGCAATGAATTTGAGATCCAGTGACAGACTCTCCCTTAGGCCAACTCATGAACTCATTGTCCACTGTGAGTAGTCACCATTGTCACTGGGAGATAGGGAAGGGAATGAGATCCTCTGCCTCACCCCTCCTAGAAGTTTAAGGGAGGACTCATCAAGTTCCAGACCAGAAGAGAGAATGATAATGGATTTTGTTTTTCCTTTTAAAGTCTGCTATGGGAGCAGCTAGGTGGCTCAGTAGATAGAGAATCAGGCTTGGAGATAGGAGGTGTCCTGGGTTCAGATTTGGCCTCATATATTTCCTAGATATGTAATCCTGGGCAAGTCACTGAATCACAATTTCCTAACTTTTATCACTCTTCTGCCTTGGAACTCATACATAATGTTGATTATAAAAAAGATGGTAAAGGTTAAAAAAAATAAGATAAATTTTACTAAGTGGGCAGCTGTTTCTTGATCCATAGCTAATCTTCTTTGATGTGGGCTCCTATCACAGGGATCCACATACCAGCCAGGAGCCTCATTTCACACATTCCTTCAGCAAGAATGCTGGGCACATGTGTCATCAGAATTGGCCCAGGCCCAGCCTCATGCTCAGCTCTATGAGAAGTGCCCTAACCAAAACTCACTTGTTACCAGAAATGACCAAAATGTATCCCTAATTCCACAAGAAGTCAGAACAGATTTTGGGCTTGAGGAAGGAAAGGGAAAAGGGAGGCCCCCTGATTACCTCCATTATATGAATATGGCACATCCCCACATTCTAAAATAAGCTGGGAAAACAGCCTTCTTATTCTGGGGTGCTTATCTTGGGAACCTCAAATGAGCTCTGAATTCTGGACCAAAAATCAGTTCAATGGATGCCTGGGAGAAGGTCTCTCCTCTGTACCCCCACCAGGGATCATAGCTCTGCTGACTCTTGAAGCTAGGTTGCTTATTAATGGAATATAATGCCAGCTCTTTTAAAGCTATACAACCTGTAGATGTCAATTGGACAGGGTGAGTTAATTTATATTCATATTGATTTCACTTTACCAGGAAAAACCACTGGGAGCCCCTTTGTTCCAAACTCCATTGTTCTGTTGAGTAGACAGAAGCACAGGGAGCTCAGACAGCCAACACAGTCCAGTTTTCAGGCAGGACTCTGTCCTCATTTGAACATCAAGCTTCAGATCTAGGGAGAACAGTTTTCCCAGCAGCACTTTGGGTTCTTCTGGTTTTAAGTTGGATCCCTCCCAAAGGTTGTTTCTTTCATTTCTTTTTCAGTTATTGTATTTATTCCCAATGCCTTTTGAAACTAGGAGATACTGAAGCAGTCCAGGAAACATTTTAATGAACTTAAATGGAATCATCCAATCACTTCTATTTAAATTTTTTCACAGATTTTGTCTCTCAGAACATTACATTCCTCACATAAGGTCTCAGCCCAG
Organism: Gracilinanus agilis; assembly: GCF_016433145.1. Classification (NCBI taxonomy): domain Eukaryota; kingdom Metazoa; phylum Chordata; class Mammalia; order Didelphimorphia; family Didelphidae; genus Gracilinanus; species Gracilinanus agilis. The sequence goes on along the minus strand of NC_058130.1, from coordinate 600,820,114 downwards.
ATTTGTGGGAAAAAAAATCAGTGTGAGGGAAAAACTTTATTGATTTTTATTTTTCCCTTTGAATCAAGGACAAAGTTGGTAGCATAACCTCCAGAGCATGATGAAAATGGAGGGCTTGCCTTCCATCCTTTATCTAAACCTTATAAGACCATTTCCCAGCAGATTAAAAACCTATCCTAAGATTTACAGTGAGAAGGGATCTATGAGATCATTTATTCCAGCTTCTTCGTTTCGTAGATGAGAAAACTGAGACTCACAAAAGGGAAAGTGAATTGCCTGCTATCACCCAGGTGGTGAGAAGCAGAAATGGAATTGGAATTTATTTTCTTTGAACCTAACTACTTTAACTCCTATAAGAAATTATGACCACTCAGAGAGCCAGTCTGGTAAATTGTGTAGAATACTCTATCAATAGTATCTTACTTCAGACCTTTCTTGGCTGTGTGACTGGACAATTTAATTAACCTATCTGTGCCTCGGATTCCTCATCCATCAAAAAAAAAAAAAGTAATAATAACACCTAGTTAGTGGCAACTAGGTGGCACAGTGGTGCTGGACCTGAAAGATCCAAATTCAAATCCTGCCTCAGATGCTTTTTAGCTATATGACCCTGAATAAATCACTTAACCTTTATTTGTCCCAGTTTCTTCACCTGTAAATTAGGGATAATAATAGCACCTACCTCCCAAGGTTGTTGTAAGGATCAAATGAGATAATGATTGTAAATTGCTTAGTCTACAGTAAGTGTCATATAAATGTTAGCTATTATTATTCTTGTTATCTCACAAGGTTGCTGTGAGTTTCAAATCAGGTTTATATAAATATCTTGCAAACCTTGAAGTGCTATACGAATGCTAGATATTATCACCTCAATAATAATTTTAAAATAAGCATTGGCAAACCACCCCAGAGCAGCAGAAGCACGCAGATATGGGTGACAGGGACTGCATTTTGTCAAACAAATATTTGATGAGCATTTCTTATGCACTAGATACTGAGGGAGACATCAAGAATCAGTACTCAGTTCTTGTCCTCCAGGACTTTTCAAAACAGTTGGTTGGACAACACACACATATAAAATGTTAAACAATAAAAAAGATGGAAAATAGTTCAAGTCAACAACCTAACAATGGCTGTCAGCTGTTGCCCTGTTTTACCTGTAAGGGAGGAATGTGAGAGTTTAGTTTCCCAATACTCTAGCAATCAACAAACATTCTTTATTTTATTTTTCTACAGAGAGCTTTAGTAGACTCATCAATTGCTTCATTTAACAAGAAACAAACAATGTTTTCAGGTTTTTTTCTTCTTTGGTTCTAAATTTTTTAAAATTTGAAACTTTATTCTGCAAGAAATACTCCTCAAAAAATCAAACTGTGTACTTTCTGCTATTTGGATTCTGACCCATTCCTGTAAATCAGCAAAGGAAAGTGAGGTCAAACTCAAATAAAAGTGGGGCCACTAAATTATGCACTACATTCTCTGTGGGCTGTGTATTGACTTAGTTCTAAAATGTAATATGTACATTTTACTGTAATTTTATTTATGTTACCAAATAATTTCCAATTAACATTTTAATCTGGTTTCAGGCAACATGTTTGATACCTTTGGTGAAAATACTCAATTCAACAGTCATTCCTGAATTGCCTTCAAGCATGTGAAGACTTCTTCTGTTGAGAACAATTTGTTCCACTGGTCAGAAAGGTGGCTGAAGCAGGCAATGTGGAGTGTTTAGAGCTTGGTGGAGAATAGAAGATATCAAGGTCATCCTGACTTTTGTCTTGCCACTGGTCTTAGATGATTGTGGAAGAGAATGAGGACAAGGACTCAGGGCAATTCTGCTTCACTTAAATGCAATTCACATGCAGGTCAAGACATCACCCTGTGATGTCACTGGTCCTCTTCGAAAATGATAGAAAAATGAAAATAGGTGCCAGGCACTGGATATACAATGACAAAAATGAAATAACCCCTGCCTTCAAAGAACTTATATTCTGTTTGGGGAAATAACTCATATGCACTTAATTACATACAAAATATTTACCCAATAAATATGGGGTAAGCTTTTTTGGAAGGGAGGAACTTAAAATCTTGGCAATGATGGGGATGAGTAAAAAGCTTTATGAAGGTTACACTCAGTGGAGTCATGAATGAAACCATGGTTTTTAAGAAGTGGAGGTGGAAAAGGAGCTCATTTCAGGTCTGAAGAACCGGTTATACAAGGGAATAGAGATAGGAGATGAAGTAGCATTTATAGAGAGATAGCAAGAAGGCCAGTTGGTTGAGCAATAGAGTACAGAACGGGGAAAACATGTAATTAGACTAGAAATGTAGTATGGTGGCAGACCCTGAATGCTGGGACTTTAAATGCCAGTGGAGTATTTTTTTAATCCCCTACTGTTTGCAAAGGGGATAATAGAGTCAGCAAAAGTTAAGCATACAGAATGGAGTGGTTGTGGGAAAGGTATGATGATTCCTGAAGGATGAGGATAGAGAGGATCAGTACTTAACTGATTGGCTGAAGGAAAGAACCTAACTATTCATTGTGAACAGATAAATGGGTCCATTGATCATCTTATCTTACCCTGTTCTTTCTTCAGTGTTCCATGATTTTTATTTCCTTCTCATTCTTTTTCTCTTTGGAAAGAAAAGACCATCCATAATCTAAAGAACAAGGTTAGAATCAGGGGTGTGCTAGAGGTAGTTTGGGGAGAACTGATTGTTAAATTTGTGTGAACTTTTACAAGTATAAGGATAAAAAATAATAAACGCTGATATAATAATATAAATTAGTATTTTAATTAAAGCCATGCTGATAGATAAAGTCATTAGACCACTAGCTTGTAAAAATTAAAAACTGCCGCCCCAGCCCTTATTACCTCCTGTCTCTTCCTGAGTCTGCTGGCCAAGAGGCCACTCCCTCCTAACCCAGGAGATTTAAACTGTTCTCTGCGTGCAGACGTAGGCGTCCCCACACCCAAAGAACCGGAACCAGAAACCCGTTGGACCACGGGAAATGTAGTTTGATAATTTCCACGTGTCCATAGAAAATACATATATATACTTAAAGATGGCATCTCTCAAATTTCATTCTTACACAAGGCAGAAATTGGCAAATGTTAATATATCAGGGTCGGATTTATGTTTTGTTGCTTGCCTCAACTTTAGAAAATAATAGTGAAAATATTAATAAAGCAGATTTAACTTTCTATTTTTTAATTCCTTATCTACCTTATGTCTGAGACAGAAGAATGGTAAGGGTTAGGCAATTGGGATTAAGTGGCATGCTCAGGATCCCACAGCTTGAAAGTGTCCAAGTTCAGATTTGAATGCTGGACTTCTTATCTTCAGGTCTGGCTCTCTATCTACTAAGACACCTAGATGACCTGAAGATTTAACTTAAAAGTGTGTCATGGGTACATTTTTTGGAGAGTCGGTTGTTAAACATTTACCAACCACTTGTCTATGTGACCTTGGGCAGATGATTTAATTTCTCTAAGCTTCTGTCCTCTTTCATAAAATGAAAGGGTAGAATTAAATGCATTTTTTGGCTTCATTTCAGTTCTAGAGTCCATGATGTGGCACATGATTTTATCAGGGCCTTTCCTGTGGCCAGTGTTTAGGACCCAGTAACCATTTTGCGGGCTTCACACACATATAGTACTTTGAACTTGAAAGAATAAATAATGAATTCAGTAAACAAAAATTAAACTTAACAAACAGCTTTTGAAAACATCCAAGCTTCCCCAAATTCAATCAAACCCTGTCCCTTTACACTGGGCCCATCCATATTTTCCAATACCTCTTCTTTTCCCTTCCTGGCTATTTCTGCCTTCTTTTACTTCTCACATATTACTAAGATAAGAAAACATAAACGTACACCTGCCTATGACATTTTCAGAATTCCCCAACAAGCAACTTCCCACAATAGCTAAGAAAAACAAATGGAAAAAGGTCATAGTGGTATGATCAATGAGAAAGGCAAAATCCATTTCCAAACATAGCATTGTCTTTCCCAATTTGAGAGTCTCTTTCATCACAATAAATCTGTGATAATAGGAGACTAAGGCACAAAAGTCTGAGCTTATCTATTGACAAGGTTATCAGTTGCCAATAATAGAGGTCAATGGTTCTTCAGTAACCAAAGACCCCTGATGCAGTTAGAACAGCTATTTTATGTAGTTTAGTGGTTACATAAGGGCCAGAGATGCCCACCCCCTAAAACTAAAATTGTAATTGGTTCTTAATTACACTATCTAACCACTTGACCATGAGTCTTCACCCATAATGGCGACTGAAAAACCCAAATTAGGCCAGCATCCTCTTGGCTTCCAGGTGACCAGAAAACTCCAATTAGACCAATATCATCTTATAAGGACAAACCAAAGTGCCTTCCCAGACCAGAGACTTTCCTGAGTTCATGGTGTTATAAAAGCAGGACAAAGACTTAGTCAACCTTATCTAATATTCTTCATAAGGTTCCATATCTACCACTCCCTGTACCAATGGAGTCCAGCACTAGGTGAACATCATGAGATCAGTTTAATTCATCCTTTATCTATCTTGCCTATCTTCTTCAATTGACTTTTGGTTTTGTTCACTTTGTGAAGGTTGGGCATTGGACTTGTACAGTAATAATTTAAGCCTAAAAGCCTTACAAAAGGGGGCAGCTGGGTAGCTTAGAGGATTGAGAGCCAGGCCTAGAGATGGGAGGTCCTAGGTTCAAATCTGGCCTCAGACACTTCCCAGCTGTTTGACCCTGGGCAAGTCACTTGACCCCCATTGCCTAACCCTCACCACTCTTCTGCCTTGGAGCCAATACACGGTATTGACTCCAAGACGGAAGATAAGGGTTTAAAATTTTTTTTTAAAAAATAGCCTTACAAACTTGCTTATAATTATAAAGTTTGGTTATAATAATTGATATGTTTGATTATAATAATTTCCATGGGACTAACAAAACTTAACCATAAATCAAAAATCAGTTTCACACTCTGAACCCTTCACAACATTCCAAGTTCAGTTTTGTGCAGTTATGCCTGAGTACTCATCCAGTATAACTGCCAATTATTACCAAATAATGCAAGGAGAATGCTTTTAATTATGACATGATACTTAAATAACAGCAACAAAGAAAGTCAAATAGCAAAATAATTCTCTGTCCCCATTAATACGCGGTTTCAGTCTTCTATACTTCTACAAATGGGTGAATTACCATCATTGCCACGCATTTATTAAGCAGCTGCCATGTGTTGGGCACACTGCTAAGTGAAGAGGATGCAAAGAAAGGATGAAAGATAATACCCGCTCTGAAGGAGCTCACAGTCTAAAGGATTGTGACATGCAAAAAAACATGTACATCCTACATATATAGAAAGAGTCAATGGGAATTAATCTTGGATGGAAAGAACCAGCAGGAAGGTAAAGGAAAAAGTGAAGCAAGGAGGAAGGACCAAGAAAGACCTCTTATATGAGGTAGGATATAAATCTTCTGAGAGAAAACAAGGAAGTTGAGAAACTTTATTCTGCATGTGGGCTGGTAGAGTGAGCAAAGATCCATTAATATTTTGTCTTCTCTTTGTGATCAATATGGTGACCTGCTAACATTTCTGGTGGAGCCTCAAGTCTCTCTTCACTCCAGTTCATCCTCCTCTTGGATCTGACCATGTCATCCCCCAGTTCAATAAACTCCAGTGACTTCCTATCATTTCCAAAATCAATTATAAAATCTTGTTTAGCATTCGAAGCCCTTCACAACCTCACTTCTCTTACTTTTCTAGTCTCTTTACACTTTGTTGTTCAGTCACTTTTCGGTTGTGCCTGACTCTTCATGACCCTATTTGGGGTTTTCTTGACAAAGATACTGGAGTGGTTTGCCATTTCTTTCTCCAGCTCATCTTACAGATAAGGAAATTGGGGCAAACAGAATTAAGAGACTTGCCCAGGATCACACAACCAGAAAGTGTCCAAGGCCAGATTTGAACTCAGGGAGAGTTCCTGACATCAGGCCCAGCCCTCTATCTACTGTGCCACCTAGTTGCCTGGTTCAAACTAAGAACCATTATGTATTAAATGTGTCACTTTAAGAAAATTACCTATCTTGTTTCAGCTTTCTCATCTATGAAATGGGCAGTACTGAACTTAATCACCAGTCTCCCACCCCACTTACCAAGTTCTTTTCCAATTCTAAATCCTATGATTATGAGCTGAATTCTAGTTTTGTCCTTGACTTTGGGTTATTTTCAGGATTGGACCAGGTCACAGCATAGTAGGGTATACACAGTACTTGGTATGGAGTAAAAAAATCTGGCTTCAGTTCACAGCTCTGCTGCTTACCCCTTGGGTGACTTTGGGCTGGAATTTTTCACCCCTGTGTATCTTAGATCCCCTTTAAAATGAAGGGGAAAGGAGGAGTTGGAATTGGTGATCTCTAAGCCTCCTTCTAATCTCTGTTGGTTTATGATCTAATTAATCAAGAGCAACAGTGACCAGATTTTCTTGAACTAATGAAGGTCCCTGACCCATGAGAAAGTCTCTTCTGAATAAACAAATCATTAAATTGCTCTACATTTCTATGATAACATAAATGAAGAGCCTGAAGTCCACAACTTCCTGCCAAGCCAACTCTTGCTATTTACTTCTCTTTTATCTTTTTAAGATTGATAATGTTGTTGGGCTTACCACAGTCCACAGGCTCCTAGCTCAGTTGGAAGAACAACTGTTTATGTAATATCACTTTCATCTATCGCCATTATGTGAGAAAGGAGGGATTTAGTTGGACAATATGAATGGGAAGGAACACCTTAGAACTGTCCCAAGTTTAAAAGTAGGAGAGGATGATAAGATAAAAAAGAAATGAATATTGAGGATACTATGAAGTTAGAAATAGCAACTCACATTTAAATCATGCTTTTGAATTTACCTTCCTCACAAAACAGCTTTATACTGTAAGTAGTACAACAATTATTATGCAGGTGCAGAAATGAAGGCTCAGAGAAATTAGGTGACTTGCTTGGAGTTATACAGCAGGCAGGATCTGAGATTCAAACAAGGTCTGCTCTTGACACAATTGGCCCCTCCTTTTTTATTGAAACCCTCTCTTTTTGGCTTCCACCAAACTGATCTTTCCTGGTTCTCCTCCTCCCTCTGTTACTACTCCTTTTCAGTTATCTTTGCTGATTCATCATCTATCATCTGACCCCTAAGAATGGATGTTCCTAAATACTCTATCATGAGCCCTGAGTCCTCACTCATTAGTCTCATTTTGTTGATCTTATCAATACCCCTGGCTTTAATGATCATCTCTATCCAGATGACTCCCAAAATGACATATCAGCCTTTGTCTCTCACCTAACATCCAATCCTGTATCATCAGCTGGGCATCTTCATCTGATGCTCCATCAGCCAAAATAGAATGTTGGCTTCATAAAGAACTACTTCATTTCTATCTTTGTATTCTCATCATCTGAAAGAGTTGCTTTAAATATACACTAACTATATATAATAACCATATAGAACATATATATCCTTATGTATAATATATGTATATAATAAATGTTAGTTGAATTGGATTGAGCTCAACCTCAGAGATCTATTTCCTTGATTATTTCCATTTTATTGAGGGAATGTTCCTTTAAATTCAGTGAAGCTTTTAGCTAAAAGCTGTATTTTTCCTTTAAGTCTTGGCAGTATGCATGCATATGCTCATGTCTAATCAGAACCTTGAATCTTAAATTTTAATCAAGTAACTGAAATTAAAAACAAGAGAACAAAAAGAAACACTTTTAAAGTTGTTTTCCTTTTTTTTTTCTATTTTTTTCCATTCCCACTCGACATGTGGAATCATTCAGACACAAGAAAGCTGCTGCTAACTCTTTTTCTAGCTCTTTTGCTCAGTCCTCAAAATTCACCCAGTTTTAGGAGGATGGATGAATCTTTAACAGTTCAGGCCTGGGTATGCTACATTACCCTCCATACCAAAGCCCGATCCAATCTGATAACAATTTTTCCCAAAGGCACTGGTGTGACTAATGATTATTTCCAGTAAAGTTAGGATCATGCACTGTAGCATAGACAATAGAAAAGCATTCCAACTTACCTTTGCATGTGGGTATGTGTTCAGATGTTCACATTTTAAATAAAGTTTGGTGCCAGGATGTTTTTAATTCACTTATCCATTTATTCAGTCCAAGTACTTATTACCTGCCTTAAGCAAAGCCCTGAGCTGGGCACTGGAATATAGAGCCAGCAACATTATCATCCTTGTCCTCAAGGAGCTCATATTCTCCTGGGGGGATCCCACCACAATGTCCCAAATAACCCACTTTTGGCCATATTTACATTGAAAGTCACTCAAGGGTTTTGATGCAGTTACTGGGCCTAATGGGTAGAGTAGCCTAACTGAGCCACCTAATTCTGCTCCATAGTCAATGTTGGGATGTTCAGGGGGTAGAAAACACATATAAGTTAGAAGAAGGTGGAATTAACTTATGAGGATAAGACACAAATATAGGCCATGAGAATAGAGGACTTGCCAGCACAAGTGGCTGTACTGAGTCAAAGCCAAGGCATTGAGAACCAGAGGGAACCATTCCCTAATTCCTCTCTCTCCAAAGAGCAAAGTGAATGATTTATTTATTCAGTTTGGTTATCTTGCTTCCTGTTGAGCCCAGGAAATGTTAGCCTTTCTTCTAAAGGTACACTTGTTTCTAACCTTTCAACATGAAATAAAAATTTTAGCCAATATAAACTTGAGCTGTCATAGTTTAGTTATCATTCATGTGTGTGTGTGTGTGTGTGTGTGTGTGTGTGTGTGTGTGTGTGTGTATGTGTGTGTGTGTGAGAGAGAGAGAGAGAGAGAAGTCTTTGATAAATCTAGGGAAAGAGGTCAAGACCTAACTACAACAGTTTAAAATAAATACAAGCAAATTAAGCTCCAGTCTGGGAATGAGTGAACTCAGAAATTTCTTTCTTCTCCAGAAAAGCAAAGTATTTGGGTTTGGGGGAAGGGTGGAGAGTCAGGCCTCTATGAAAGGAAAGAGAGTGAATTGCCAGGGGCGTTTCACTTAAAAATGGAGGTAGGAATGAGTTTTCTGGACCAGCTCAGACAGGATATGCTCTGGCTCAGGATATGATTGATAGCTCAGCCTGTTTACTTGCCAGTGCCACCTGGTCATTATATAAACAACAATAAAAAAGTCTACACAGAATAAAAACAAAGTGATTTCAGAAGAGGGAAAGCACAAGAGAGGAGTGATTAGGGGAAGTCAGGAAAATCTCATGCAGAACATGGTCTCTGGAGTTAATCTTGAAGGAAGTTAGGGGATCTAAAAAGTAGAGATCAATAGGAATTGAATTCCACTGAAAGGAAAGAAGGCAGCCTGTGCTAAAGTTTAGGGGAGCGGACTCCATGCTAAATTCAAGGAAGAGCAAATAGGTCATGTGTGAAGCAGAGCAGTATAAAATAATTCTGGCTAGGTGACCACTGGAAAGGGCAGGTAGGTGGCACAGTGAATAGTGTATCTGGCCTGGAATCAGAAAAACTTGTCTTCCTGACTTCAAGTCTACCCTAAGACATTTACTAGCTGGGTGACTCCTGGGCAAGTCACTTAACCCTGTTTGCCTCAGTTTCTTTATCTGAAAAATCAGCTGGAGAAGAAATTGGCAAAACACTCCAGTACCTCTGTCAAGAAAACCCCAAATGGGGTCAGGAAGAGTTAGACATGACTGAAAAAACAAAAACAAAAAACAACCACTAGTCATTGGAGAGTAATCATTTGAAAATTGGAAAAGGGTGTGTTAAAGATGAAAAGAACCCACCAAAGAAAAACCTTCTGGAAATGAACTGAAATGAAAGAGGGAGGGGGATAGAACGTAGCGAGGAGATCTTGCCATGAACTTTTCATTTAAAAAAAAAAAAAGGTGGTAATTCTTGAAGGGCCCTTAAAATAGATATCTTTGATAAAGGATTAACTTAAATGAATACTTGTCTGAGAAGTCAGTGGCCATTCTCTTCTCCTAGGCACTTGGAAAGGCAAAGATATATAATATCCAATTTATTTAGGCTATGGATATCCACTTCATAAAGGATGATGGGTGGCACGGGTTTATTCTATTTACTTAAATTAGCATCTCCTCGGATGAACTGGCACTAGAGAGTGTCTTTGCCCCCTATTAAATGAATGTTCCCATGGGAACCATGCTCTAGTCTCTCTTACTCTGCAAGCTACCTATCCTGGTGTGAATACATTGGCTCATCTTCAATAGGAAGCTCAGGGGACAATTAGGAGATGTTCTTGATGGGGACTCCCATAATGAATGTAGTATGACAGGAAGATGACAACATCTTCAACCTGATTTTTCTTGGTTGACAGAAAAAGCTGAAAACATGTAGTCACATATGGCATCTCTTGTTTAAATTTCTGTGTTTTTTGTCTTTGGAGAAAAGTGGGGGTGGGGATGTAGAACATTAGCATTTCCCATCCAGCCAAACCAACAAACAGGAAGAATAGAGCCTGGACTAAGGCTAGACAAGATGGGTAGCTTTCTAGCCCACTCTATGCAAAAGGGGCACAAGAGAAAATGCTTTTATGGTACTTTTTATAAAGGCATCTGTTTGGAATTCCAGAAATCCCTACCCTGCATGGCATAACTATTTTATTCTGTCCTAAATTAAGTTATATGTTTTAGAGTGAAGTCTAAGAGCCTTTGGAAAAAATATAATTACCAGGGGATACGATTTTCCAAACTTGCTCATTCTAATTCTAACTTGAAGCCTACCATGTAGCCCATACCCAAACTAGGGATATGCCTTAGCCCTGTCAAACCAGTTCCTGGAAGTTCTAACCCACTCTGCCCCTTACTACATGCCCACATCCACCCCTATTTTTTCAAATGGGTCAATATCATAAGAACTTGCTTTGTGAGTGAGAAGTGAGGTATTACATGTATCAGTGATCAGTCATCTAATTCATCATTTGGTTAGATGATTTCAATTCTTTCTTGAACTTTTGGTTCATAGAGGATCACTTAGTTTGCCAGCCATAGACTCTGGGAAGTTATCGACAATGTTCTTGCATAATACCAGTGTATCATGGCAGAGGGGTCCTGAAATTAATCATTAATCAAATTAATCAACAATGGAGAAATGCTTGAGCTCCCAATAACATATACTTCTGGAGTACTGAAGAAGTAGGACATTATTCCTGTTCACCTTGCATTTGGGGAAACGAGCTAATGAGGAGGTAGTAGAAAATGCACAGGTTCATGACAACATTATTGACCATAAAAACAATTTATGCAATAATTTCAGGTTCTCAAAGCAATTTGTATATATTATCTATTTGCGTCTCACAGCAACCTTAAGAAGAAAATACTATATTTCCATTTTATAAATGAGGAAATAGTCTCAGTAGATTTCAATGATTTTTCTTATGATCATACAACCAGTAAGAGTCAGGAGACCCTAGTTTGAATCTTGGTTATGCTGCTAATTAGATAGTCACCTGGATAACCTTGTATGGTGGGCACAATATCCTAATCCAATCTACCTTCTGCAGGTTGTGTTAATTTTTCCTTGAAAGGCATTGATTCCCATGTTCTAGACTCGATTGATTCAGGAGACTAAGGGCTTTGGTGGTTGACATTATTTTCAGATCTCTTGAGTAAAAAAAGCCATGAAAACCTTGGCTTGATTCTGAGATCTGACTGACAGACCCCTCTAGGCAGAGGCAGGAAGCTGAATCAACTTTTGGTGTCCTTAATTTTATATTTGTACATACATGAATATATATGAATTTATATTTAATATGTGCATATATATTAAATCTTTGTTGAATAAACTGTCTTTGCTACAACCAAGTAAATCTTTTGTCAACTGTTCAATGACCTACAAGTGTCTCATTTCATTGCAGTATGGAACCTAAACCACCAGTGTATTGACTTGAATTAGGCCTAGTTCAGGACACTTGAGCAAGCTATTTCTCTCCCCTTCTTTCATCCTAGGGCCTCATTTCCCTCATATGTTAAAAGGGTTTGAAGTGTTGGGCTAGGAGATCAGAGATTCTTTGTCCCTAATAGTCTATGATTTTATGATCATGAAATTTATAGATTTAAGGTAAGAACAAGGTGCTATATAGAAACTGCATTTTATATAAAATATATTATAAAATCATATCCATATTATTATATAGAGTTTATTATTGATGTGCTCACTTGATAAAGTTAGGTCCTAGGAAGCTTAGTGAAATTACCTTAAAAGTTTTGTGGGAACCATTTCATCCTGGGATTAGACAGAAAATGTTTTAAGAGATGTGTGTGTGTGTGTGTGTGTGTATGTATATATATATATATATACATATATATATATATATATAATTTTGAAAAAATTGAAAGGCCCTTCCTGAGCCTCTAAATGAGAGGTAGGGAAGAGATATATTGAGAAACAATGCTTATATAAAAATAAAGATTCCAATAAAAGTTTGAAAAGAAAACAAGGAAAAGGAGAGAGACAAGGATATTTTGAAAAACACAGATTTAATAATTTATATGAGATCACATAAAACTGAGAGCTATCCAAAACTGCAAGTCGTTAGAGAGAACAGAGTAATTGAAGCAACATGGTAAAAATAACTGATTTAAAAGGATGAATATTTAGGGTCAAAAACTTTTTTTATTTTTAGCCACAGGCATCCAGAAGGCTCAGTGTGTGCACCTGCATTCCCTTTTAGAGACTGCTAATTATTTGAAGACTTTGTGCAGAAGTTTGAACTGGCATACAAGCACAAGAGAGAGATGTGGGCAACCAACTAATGGTTGCACTACTCATCCACTCTTACCATTCTTTATACATTCAGGCCTGATTCTTTAAAAAAAAAATTGTCTGTTACATTTAAATACCCAGTTGACTCTCCCCTCCTTCTTTCCTCTCATTGAAGAAGGCATCATTTGAGAAAAAATATATGTATATATAAAATTACGTCTTACCTATTTCTATTTATCAATTCTTTCTCTGGAGGTGGACATGCAGACCTGAATCTGAGTTCTAAAACTTGATCCTAAAAGGGTACCTCAAAGTTGAAATCTATGTCCTACCCATCTAAGCAATAAATGGACTGAGCTTCTTTGTTCCAGTGCCCTCAGTTAAAAGGAATGGAAGCTCTTTTTCAATGTTTAATGGGCTCTCCACATATTATTTCACGCACCATTAACATAAATGAATAATAAAATTGATTTTTCAAAAAAAATAATAATCCCCTCATCCGTGTAAAGTATGTGTAAGCAGTGACTGTTATTAAGCTGAGACAGGAGAAGGTGGCAAGAGTAAACCCATCAGAGAGGACAAAAGAGCAGAATAAGACTTGTCCTATGGTCTTTTGAAAGTCAAATAAAGTTCACTTCACCCTAGAGCAGTGATGCTTCCAGAAGATCCAGGCTCCTTCACCATAATCTAAGACTGAGACCCTTCCCTTTCCTTATGGCATTGCACCTAACATCCCTGTCTGCAACTTTCACATTCGTTTACCTTGTGGAATCATGGCATGAATAAAATTATTAAGAATAATCTGGCTTGGGAAAACTCCTTTCTTCATTTTACATCTAAGAATACTCTTAGGGGTATGACATTTCAGCACCATTCTTCATCTGCCTAATTTTATTTTCCTTTTCTTCCAGATTGTTGACAGTATTAGAACCAAACCAACCAACTTCACAAGCTTAGAGGAGAGATCTTGGAGGTCATTTAGTCTTACCCCTTCTCTCTACCCTTCCCACCTTTACTGTACTAGGTCTCTAAGATATTTTTAACTTTCAAACTGCATTTTATTTAATTTAGAGCTAGAAAACTATTCTGAAATGATCTAGGGCAATGGCATCAAGCTCAAGTAGAAATAGATCTTTGCAGGACATATTCTGGCTTAGAAACCCACAAATTAAAAACATCTATGTTATATAGTATTTTTATTTATTTTGTTAAACATTTCCAATTTTAATCTGGTTCAGATGTCTTAGGGAGTTTTGCTTACATGGAGTCAGCAGTCTGGAAGCTTGACACCTCTGAATTAGGGACAGTATATTTTGCAGATTAGGAAACTGAGGTCCGAAGTGTTTAAATGACTTGCCCAGGTCATACAGATAATAAGTAGCAAGGGTGGGACTTGAACCCAAGTCTTCTACTAAGGATTCAGTGTTCTTTCTGTTGTATCTTACTGTTTCAACCTCCTCAGTTTCAATACCTTCCTTCTTTACTGGACATTAACCACACTTGACATGGCCACATAGAAAGGAAATAAAGAAAGAAAAGAAAAAAGGAAAGGAAAGAAAGGAAAGGAAAGGAAAGGAAAGGAAAGGAAAGGAAAGGAAAGGAAAGGAAAGGAAAGGAAAGGAAAGGAAAGGAAAGG
>NC_058130.1:600791108-600802769 GCF_016433145.1 Gracilinanus agilis | reverse complement strand
GGAAGGGAAAGGAAGGGAAGGGAAGGAAAGGGAAAGGAAGGGAAGGGAAGGGAAGGAAAAAGGAAAGGAAGGACATATGGAAGAAAGGAAAGGAAAGAAGGATGGAAGGAAAGGAAAGGAAAGGAAGGAAGGAAGAACAGAAGAAACAAGGAAGTAAAGCAGGAAAGAAGGAAGTAGTAAGTACAATGCTAAACATTGGGGAGATGAATGCAAGCAAAAAGAGAAACAGTCCTTGCCTTCAAGGGGCTTACATTCTAATGGATGAAGACAACACACAAAAAGGAGCTAAAACTGGGGGAAGGAGTTGAAGGTACCCCATTGAGTCAAGAACAAGGCCAGGAAGAGAATCAAAACTGGCTCTCTCAGACCCCTTCATAAGACAGGCTCCAGGAAGAACTCAACAATGGGAATATGGGAGGCTGGCCTCACTTTAAACCTCACTGTGAATTTTGCTTACTTTTAGGATCTAGAATTTTGAATTTATACTCTGACCAAAACTCTTATCTTTCAATTAAATTCAATGAATATTTTATAAGTGCTTACTATCTTCAATGTAATGCTTAGGGTGCTTGAGATACAACCCAAAAAGGAAAGACTCCTTTCCCTAAGAAGCTTCCATTCTCCCTTATCCAGTTTCTCACTCACACTAAACCTATTCTTTGCCCTTATGGTGACCCATGGTCTCTTGACCCATTCACATTTTTCCAGTCCATCTATCATACCCCCTACTTTGGCTCCATATGCAGCAAAGCCCCTCTAGCCTCACATTTTAATGATTCACTAACTACTATCCTGGATTCCTTGACCTCCTGAACTCTTACCATTCCTGCTTGACCTGTTAATTCTTACTTTGGGATAATCATCATCCATCAGTTTCCCAGTTTCTGTTCTGAGAATCTCTGGAGAGAGTCACAAATGAGCTGGTTTCATCCATTATAAATTTATGCTGCATAATATCTGCTGGGGCATCACTGTCCCTTTATCATCCTTGCTCACTAATGAAAATGACAACTGGAACATCAACAATAACTAGTTTTTTATATAATACTTTAAGGTTTACAAAGTACTTTACATGTGTTTCCTCGTTTGATCTTCACAACAACTCTGCCCAGTAGATGCTATTATTATCCCCATTTTACAGTAGAAGAAATTGAGACACAGATTAAGTTGCCCAGTCACCTAGCTAGTCAGTGTCTCAGACAGGACAATAGCCTGTCATATTCATTATAGCTGTGACTTATAATACAATGTTTGATCTTTTATGAGTCTGACCAGGTAAATATTTTCTTCTGGATTATGTCTGTCTGTCTTACTATATTAAATATAGTGCCACATGTAAGAAAAGAAGGGGAATTAAAATCTGTTTTGTAGAATCAGAGTATTAGAGCTAAAAAAAGAGACTTGGAGATCATTTAGCACAGTGGGGTTCAACTCAGATAGAAACTGATTCCCTAGGGGCATCTGAGTGGCTCAGGAGACAAGAGTGCCAGACTTGGAATAGGGAGGTCCTGAGTTCAAATCTAGTTTGAGACATTTCTTAGCTCTGTGACTCAGGTAAGTCAATTAACCTCAACTGCCTAGCTCTTATTGCTCTTTTGCCTTAGAAGTGACACTTAATATCAAGTCTAAGACAGTAAGTAAGGGTTTAAAAAAATTAAAAAAGAAACTAATCCCTGAAAGCATCATATTGACTTAGGAAACCACAAATTCATATTATCTTTGCTGTATTGTATTTTTCTTTCTGTCTCTGAGTCTCTCTCTCTCTCCATCTGTCTGCCTGTTTGTCTCTCTGTCTCTGTCTCTGTCTCTGTCTGTCTGTCTGTCTGTCTGTCTCTGTCTCTGTCTGTCTGTCTGTCTCTCTCTCTCTGTTTCTCTCTGTCTCTCTGTCTCTGTCTCTCTGTCTCTCTGTCTCTCTGTCTCTCTGTCTCTCTCTCTCTCTCTCTCACACACACACACACACACACACATATTTCCCAATTACATTTTCATCTGGTTTGGGAGCACTAGGGAGTTTTGCTGGTGCTTGTCTCTATGTACCTTGAGTTGGACACCTCTGCTCTTACCTAATCCTCTCATTATTACAGATGGGGATACTGAGTATTTAAAAGGTGAAATAACTTCTCCAAAGTCACACAGGTAGTGGGAGATCCTTATTATGATATCTCTTTAACTTTAAATTTAGGGCTCTTTCATGTGTGTCTAAGTGGTGCTTTACATGTGTAGTTAGTTCTTGATTATTTACAGGTTCATTTCCTAACTCATGTGAACACATTGTTATGGAGTGACGACCTAGGGTTCCTCCATTCTCCTTTGGAAATTTGGACTACCATTATCCCTATAATTGGGTCTTACTCAAAGGAGGTAAGCATTATTATAGAGGGAAGAAGGATAAAAGATGTCTAGTGTACACCCTTCATGGGCAGCTAGATGATGCAGTGCTTAGAGCACTGGGCTTGGAATCAGGGAGACTCTTCTTCCTGAGTTCAAATCTGCCCTCAGATACTTCCTACCTGGGTGACTCTGGACAAATCGCTTAACCCTGTTTGCCTCAGTTTCCTCATTTGTAAAATGAATTGGAGAAGAAATTGGCATACTACTCTGGTATTTTAAAGACAGCTATCATATCCTCCCTGAATCTTCTCTTCTCCAGGCTAAACATTCCCAGTTTTTTCAATTGAATCTTATATGATTTATATTCAAGCCCTACCCTGTTCTGTTTGCCTTCCCCTAGACACTTTCCAGTTCATCAATATAGGCACCCATAATTGAACACAGTACTACCAATAATAAGGGCAGAGGACAGAGGAACTCTCACATTCATATTTCTGGTAGTGATATCTGTCTGTCTCTCTTAATTTATTTCTTACATTAAAATTCCCAGGTAAGTGATGCCTTTCTCAACACAGCCCAAGATCAGATGAGCTATTATGGCTTCCACTTCACACAGCTGACATAGTTCAAGCTTGTAGGCCCCTAAAACACCTATTTCTTTGGTAGAAAAACTAATCTCTAACCATGCCTCTCTTATCCTGAACTTGTAAAAATTATTTTTGTAGCTTACATTGACCTCTATTGAATTTTATCTTAATAAAATAGTTCAAAGCTCTAGCTCAATATTGGGCAAACTAAGGCCCACTGGCCAGATGAGGACCCCTGAAAAGTGCTATCCTGCAAGGACATTATTCCTAATCTGACGAATACAATGAGTAGGAAAAAAATACAATGAAACTTTGAATGTGTTGCCTTAGAAACAGACTGACAGATGAGCATTTCCTTTCCTTTGGCCCCTTTTTTAAAAAGTTTGCCCATCGCTGGGATAAAGGATTTTCTTCTTTGCATGACTAACCCTAATGTTTCTCCCATCCTTTTGCTTCTTCTGAATACATTTCACCTGAAAGTACAAACTGTCCTTTAACTCTGCTCCTTCCTCCACAATGAATTTGAATTCCAATTTGAGGATCTTATTTATTGTTTAGTCATTTGCAGTCCTTTCTAATTCTTTGTGACCCCATTTGGGATTTTCTTGGCAAAGATACTGGACTCTTTTGACATTTTCTTTTCTAGCTCATTTTATAGATTAGGAAACTGAGGTAAAGAGAGTTAAATGACTTGCAAAAGGTCACACAGCCAATAAATGTCTGATATCAGATTTGAGCTCATGAAGATGAGCCTTCTTGAGTCTAAGCCTGCAACATGCTATCCACTATACTACCAAGCCATTCTTGTATGAGATTAGGATTGCATTAGAGAGGTACAAAATAAAGTGCTATGTAGAGTAAGAAAGAACTGGGCATTCCCAACCAGGGAAGGCTTTCTGGAAGAGGCAGTATTTGAATTGGGCTTTTAAGTATAAGTAGGGATTCAAGTGGTTCCCCCACCACCACCACCACCAACGTATATAATCATAGATTGAACTAGAAAGAACCTCAGAGGGCCTTTCCAACCCCCCACATTTTACAGATTAGGAAATTCATTTTCCCCAAAGTCAAAGTTGCAGATCTAGGATTTGAAGCTCTTTCTACATTAGTAGGCTGTCCATATCAAATACAGAGAGAAAAGCCATTAAAAAGTTTCTCTTTGGGGGAATGTGTTGAATGTGATTAATCCCCGTCTTGGGCACTGAGAAGAGTCTCTTGACCCAAGTACACAAAAATATAATCTAAAACGGTAATAGATTATTATTATTATGGGATCACTGAGGGGCCCTGTAGGGTTTTCTTCTAGCCTCTCCTAGCTATCCTCATCTCTATCTGAATCAAGCCCAGCCCATGCCTCAGGAGGAGAAGACTTGAAGAGATTCCATCAAGAAAACTGATCAGCACAAATCCCTGGAGGGAACATGTCACCAGCATGTTTCAGGATCTCTGCAAACAGCCCAATGGGCCTGACAGCGCCTGTGTGCTGCCTGCAATGAGGCCTGCACGAAGGGAATTGTTTTGATTGCAAGTCAAAGCTGGAATGCCATGAATAAAGTTGCTGTTTCCCCTGAAGCCTGTTCCCAGCCTGATTATGCCTCCAGAGACATTTTGAATCAGGTCCCAGGAATATGCTTTGAGATTATTAAAAAGGCTTCCCACAAAAACTAGCAGGGAGGATAGTGATCACCAAGTCCCCAGAGTTAGCACACTGAGTGGCATTGTGTGGGGCAGAATACAGACGCTGCTGGAAAACTCTGCTCAGGAGCCAATGGTTTCAGAAGAAAACAACCCCTAGGAGGAAAGCATTTTATAGGGGAAGTGCTACGTCAGCTCTAACAAGCATAGTACAAGTTTTGACATCAAATGAATTCATTGTTTGAGAAGGAATGGTGCCAGTGAGTTAGTCCTGCTGCTTTTCCTCTGCATGGTGAGGAGAAAAAGAGTTATCAGAGACACTGAGGCAGAGAGAAGCAGAGAAAGAGAGACAGACAGACAGACAAGAGATAGAGAGAGACAGAAAGAGAGACAGACAGACAGACAAGAGATAGAGAGAGACAGAAAGAGAGAAAGAGAGAGACAGAGAGAGAGAGACAAAGAGAGAGAGGCAAAGAGAGACAGACAGAGAGACAGACAGAAAGAGGAGGGGGAAAGAGAGGCAGAGAGAGACAGAAAGAAAGACAGAGAGAGAGGAAGGAGAGAGGGGCAGAGAGAGAAAGAGAGAGACAGAGAAAGGGAGAAGGGGGTGGGGCAAAGAGAGGAAGAAGCTTATTAAAAAGCGTGAAAGAAAGCCCTGGTGCAAAGTTTGATCTTCCACGTTGTTCTCCAAGGGATGCATATTTCTTCAATGAGGCCATTTTACTTTGAAGGATGAACTCTAAACTGCAGTGACCATGCTGTTATCAGGTGGTAGGGGGTGAGAAAAGCCTCTTAGGAAGAAAAAGTATAGTGTGTGTGTGTGTGTGTGTGTATGTGTGTATAAATACACATAAGTATATAACATATATGTTATAACATATAACACATAACATATATAAACATAACAAACGTAAAGCCAGCATGCATACATATGTAACAATTAAAGTTTTCAAGAGACAGCATTTCTTAATTTTAAGTTAATTTATTAATTGACTGCTTAAGACAATCTAAACTGGCCAGTTGACTCTCACCACAATCCAAATGGGCACCAAAGAGAATGAGCTGGGCAAAACAGAGAATAAGTGAATTCCTCTTAAGCAGGTCAATATATACCCCTTGTGACCTCACACCACTTGGTCCCTTCCCTGGATATCCCAAGGCATCTCTGATTGGTAAATAGCGACTGAGGAGGTGGACTTAGAGACCTCACCTCCTCTCTCATGACTTCAGCATAGAAAGTGGCCTTGTTCTTATGAAGAAGGACACCAATAGACCCTTTCCTGCTTGCAACAGACTGTGATCCAACATGGCGGCTGGAGCTTGCTGACTATTTTGACCTAAGAGAGTTCTTATTTACAGATAAATAAGGTGCAGGTCTCCACGCTGCCTCTAACAAAAGTGTGAGACTTGGAAGTAAATTACTTTAGCTTAGAAGCTGGCTGGCCTTCAAAATCTGAGATCTAAGAAAGCTTGCGATCTAAAAATTATTACTAATCAATATGAATTTTCTGCAAGTGCAAACATGCATATCCATACACTTAGGCATAGTCCTTGCAAACTCTAAGGGTCTTTAGTCTCACTGGTAAGTCGAGTGAGTCTCCAGAGGGCCGTAATCCCGGCTCTCGCTCTCACTAGCACATAGAGTCGCAATATCGTCTACATATCTCATTAAAGGTTCTATCAGTAGCCAGGAAGGGTTAAGTAGTTTACTAAAGTTATTAGTTTAAGACCCATTTCCAGTGTGTTCTCTCCAATATAAATTGCTAATATCTGTCTCTGCCTTATATCATTGACCCAGTGTTTTCTACTCTAGCATTATTTAACCACCTAAAACTAATTTGCTTTTACAAAGAATTTGTACTAAGAATATGTTACTAAGAATGTTTACTAAGATTATCTAATAAGGACAAAGATACAAAATATTTTCCTCCAATTATCTGAGGGCCCATTTTTCTCTCTACCATCTCAGTTCCTGGGAAGTTTGAATGTAAAGCAATTGCTACAAAGTCTTGACTTCACTAAGTATAGTTCCAAATGTAGCAGAGACAGAAAACGGGTTATTCCCTCATGGCTGCCTTCCATCTATAGATTGTTTTGTCATTCGATTGATTCCAACTCTTCATGATCCCATGGGCCACACTGGCCATGGGGTTTTCTTGGCAAAGATACTGGAGTAGTTTTCCATTTCCTTCTCCAAGGGACTTGCCCAAGGTCACCCAGCTAGTAAGTGTCTGAGGCTGGATTTGAATTCAGGTCTTCCTGACTCCAGTTCTGGTACTTTATCCACTGCTCTGCCTAACTGCCCTCATGAATGAATAGCATAAAAATTTTTTTTAAACCCTTGTACTTCGGTGTATTGTCTCATAGGTGGAAGAGTGGTAAGGGTGGGCAATGGGGGTCAAGTGACTTGCCCAGGGTCACACAGCTGGGAAGTGGCTGAGGCCGGGTTTGAACCTAGGACCTCCTGTCTCTAGGCCTGACTCTCACTCCACTGAGCTACCCAGCTGCCCCTAACATAAATTTTTATTAAGCACTGGTCCCTGCAAATAGATGTGCTGGATACAATGATGAGCAGGATATGGTTTCCTGTCCCAATGGGACTTGCAAACTAGTGGGAAAGGGTGACAGGCTTGCAAAAGCTGGCATAGGAGGCAGAGACAGTGATAAATGCCATAGGGGATCACAGCCTCAAGGAACATCAGAACTGGAAGCTAACGGCAGCCTGCCTTACATGGTTTGGTGAAGACATGAAAAGGCAGCAGGATGTATTATTGCAAAGCAGAAATGGGGGCTGCCTATCCATATATGAGGTTCCCTGCTGGCCAGATATTAACAGCTGTAAAATATAATATCTATGGTGTATTTTTATGTATTTTGTTAAATTTCCCAATTACATTTTTAACTAAATTTATTTATTTGTTTGTTACATTAAAGCCCCCAGGTGTCTTCTTCCCTTCCCTGGACTAGAGAAAGCATCATTTGACAAAAAGATAGATGTACGCCTAAATCTATGACTTCCTTCTTTGTATGTATCAGTTCTTTCCCAATTCTATTTTAGTTTAGCTCTGGTCACATTGGGAAGGTTATGGGACACACAGGGCAGGCAGCTGCCTCTGATGCCTCTGTTGTGTGGGACAGGGAACTAGAGCTAGAGTCTGGATAGACCGAAAACAAGTCCTGCTCAGATCTTCCTTGCTCTGTGACTTTGGACAAGACATTTGTCTGCTCTGGGGTTCTGGGTCCTTATCTGGGAAATGAGGGGGTTAGACTTGATTATTTATTTGTTTGTTTTTGTTTTATTTTATTTTTTACAAGTTGAACTTATATATCTTTTTAAAAAATATTTTTCCATGTTTCCATGATTCTTTTTCTTTCTCCACCCTCTTCCCTCCCTACTCCCAGATCCAATGACTTAATGACTTCTAAAAGTCCCTTTTACCTGTTATCTTTTTTTTATTTATTTTATCTGTTATCCTGTGGACAATTGGGTGGCACAGTGCAGAGAGTCAGACAGAGTCAGAAAGACTCATCTTGAGTTCAAATCTGGCCTCAAACTATCTGTATGACCCTGGGCAAGTCCCTTACTCTGTTTTTCTCAATCTCCTCATCTGTAAAATTAGATAAAGAAGGAAATGGTAAACCACTCCAGTATTTGTGTCAAGGAAACCCTAAAATGGGGTTAAAAAGAGTAAAACATGATTGAAATGACTGATTCAACAGCAACGACTATTAGCTGAGGCTATGTAAGGATGAGTTAGTATTTACCCTATGATTTTTCTAAGGTCACAACACAATGAGGCAACAGAGCTGGGAGTAGAACTCAGGACTCTGGCATTCAAAAGCAGGTCTCTTTACACAACACCAAATTGCCTCCTTTTAAGCAAAATGTGGTAGGAGTCGAGGAAAAAAAGGTTACTTTTTGGCTGAAGCTTGCTGGAAGAGGTGGCATTTGAATTAGGCTTTGAAGACTAGGCAAGACTTTGACACAGAGGCATTCACACCATTTGCATAGGGACACATTTATACCACTCAATTTGAAGGCCCCCCCCCCCCAGTTTGCACAAGATTCCTAAGTGGCTTGTTTACTGATTTCAAAGAATGATCTGCAAAGTACACCTGCAAACTGAAACTGGACATTATTTCCTCATGCAAAAGTCAAGTAAGAGAAAAATCTGGGTGGGAGCATCGTCTGATGCAGAGGTCCTCAACTCATTTTATGTCCTGAACCCCTTTGGCAGTATGGTGCCCTCAAGACCCCTAAATGTATAAAATAATATACACAGGATTACAAATGGAACCAATTCTATTGATATTTAGTTATCAGAAGGCAGCTAGGTGGCTCAGAGAATAGAGTCAGGTCTAGAGATGGGATGTCCTGGGTTTAAATCTGACCTCAGACACTTCTTAGCTGGGTGACCCTAGAGAAGTCGCTTAACCCCCATTATCTAGCCCTTACTGCTCTTCTGCCTTGGAATATTTACACAGTATTCTAAGACAGAAGGTAAGGGTTAAAAATAAAAGAAATATAGTTATTAAAATATGTTTTTTTTAAAAACCCAATTCAGAGATCCCAGGAAGAGAATCTCTTGTCTAATGAAAATGTTCATTCTCTGTTTTGAAGAGAACCAATGATATCATAAGGTGATCTCTTGATTCACCCTGGAATTGGATTTAAGTGAGGCAGAGTTGTACAAAGTCATCAGCCTCACTCATTCCTGCAAGACAAAAGTCAGGGCAACTGGCAGTGGCCTGGGATGCAGGAGATGAAGGATCACAGCATCCTCGATGTCTGACCATGCTCTAAGCACTCCACAGAGCCTGCTTCAGCCCCTTTGTGGTCCATTGCAACAACTTGTTTGTATCTGCTCCTATGTGGAGGGAATTTTTCACATGCTTGGGGTAGAGACCCCCCTAACTCTCTGGCAAGTCTGAGATCCCTCAGTCACCCCCAACCTGAGTTAGCCTGCTTATCTGCTGAGATGCTTTCCCCCAATGTAGACACTGCACAGAGGAGCCACCAGGAGAGCTGGGGGAGAGGGAGACACTTAAGGTGGACAAGCATCCTGAGAAGGGCTTCGCAAGCCCTCCCACCAGGGATGTTAGTCCTCCCTGCACACTACATTGTTGTTTAATAAAGGTACAGCAGACTGGCAGGGAGAAGGCAGGGTGCAAAGCAAAATATCCAGGGGACCTCCATTCTAGCTTTTGATCCCAAGTAGTGGGACACAGGAGTCCACAGGAGTCCCAGTCGCATGTCCTGACGACCTGATGGTCTAACACTGGGGTCCCCTGGCATCTCCTGGTATCCTGGTGCAAAGTCGCCATGGGGGGAAGGGAGGAGCTTTAGGCTTAAAAAACCAGCATGAGAAGAGGAGAGCTCCTTCTCTGGTCCAGGCTCTTGAACTAACTCACTCCTTGGGCTGGCAAGGCTTATCTCCCTGGGCCATCTCTGACAGGAGGCTGCTTGGAGGTGATGGAGGATTGGATTTTTATGTACAATTAGAAAGACTGAAAACCAATTTCTCTCTTTCTTTCTCTTTACTAATAAATGTTTATAAATCTAGTAATAAGCCTCCAGATTAATTTTTATTTAGTTTGTCAGTGTAAGTTCTAATGTGGGCCCTGCCACTAATTGTGAGTCCTTGTGAAAATCTTTTTTTTTTTCTTTCTTCCTAATCCAAGTGTTAGTTTTCTCATCTACAAGATTTCTGAGTCCTTTCTCAGAGATGGAATTAGAACTCAGGTCTTCAGATATCAGTTCAGTGCCTCTTTACTACAGGGAGATCTGGAATAAAAGTGAACATAAAGACATCTTTCATATCTCTCTTATAGCTTCGGGGACATAGTATGCTCAATAAAGAGATGATGCTGATCTGTTGAGACAGCTAAGTGGTACAATGATTAGAGCATGGGGCCTGGAGTCTAAAAGATCTGAGTTCAAATCTGGATTCAGATACTTTCTAACTGTGAATCTCTTGCCTGCCTCAGTTTCTTCAACTATAAAATGAGGATAATAGTATCTACCTCACAGGATTAGTGTGAGAATCAAATGACACAATATTTGACTATTTTTTTTGGATGGGAGGCACAATATTTGAAAGGCATTTAGCATAGTTCCTGGTACACAGGGGATGCTTAATGAATCTTATTTTCTTCACCATTGATTATTATAGTTAATATGAACTACCAAGACAAATGTCCCCTGGTTCCTCCATGGTACCTTTATCATTCACTTCTTCATTTTACAGAGGAAAATGGTGATGTCCTGCCCTCTCCCACCCCCAGGGTCTAAAAGCCCTCAGAGAACCATAACTAGATGCCAAGGCAGTGAATATTATCTTTGGCATATTCTAATATAAGGAAAATCATCCCAACAATCAGAGCTGCACAGAAGAAGAATGGACTGATCAAGGAGACAGAGTTTCTCATTACTGGAAGGCTTTAATCATTAGCCACTTATTACTGAGAATGTTGGAGAAGGGGATGAATTACATTGAGGCAGTGAGGTGGTAGAGTGTGTCAAATTATGGATCTGGAGTCAGGAAGACCTGGGTTCAAATCTGGTCTTAGACACTGACAAGCTGTGTGACCCTTAACTTCTATTTGCCTCAGTTTTCTCAGCTGTAAAATGGGGATAATAATAGCACCTCCCTCCTAGGGTTGTTGTTAAGGCAGCCAAGTGGCACAGTGGATAAAGTGCCAGGTTTGGAGTCAGGAAGACTCCTCTTGAATTCAAATCTTATTTGTTTATTATTATATGAAACTCTTAGTAGCCTTGTGACCCTAAGCAAGTCACATAACACTGTTTACCTCGGTTTCCTCATATATAAAATGAGCTGGAAAAGGAAATGGTCAGTCACTCCAGTGCCTTTGCCAAGAAAACTCAAATGGGTCACAAAGAACCAGACACAATGAAGATGACTGAACAACAAATCCAGAGTTGTTGTGAGGATAAAATGAAGAAATATCTGTAAAATGTTCTGTAAACCTTCAAGGGCTACAGAAATTAGTATTAGAAATCAGTACTATAATTAGTATTTGTGTCCTTGTCAAATATATATATATATATTTCTTTCCCTATCTTATATATATATACATATATATATAT
>NC_058130.1:600764284-600786121 GCF_016433145.1 Gracilinanus agilis | reverse complement strand
AAGAAAGAAAGAAAGAAAGAAAGAAAGAAAGAAAGAAAGAAAGAAGGAAAGGAAAAAAACAAAGAAAAAAGAAAAGATTGAAAGATAGAGGTGAGTGGAGAGTACACTCTAGGCAAAGGGAACAACCCATGCATGCAAAGACACAGGAAGAGAGAGAGGAGAGAGGCAGTGTATGAGCAATACCAGGAGGGTCAGTTTGGCTGGGCCATAGTGTACATGGAAAGATGGAGTGTGAGATATGTGGAAAGGAATTTAAAGAAAAAAGCAGGTTGGCAGCAAAGGGGAAAGAGCTTACACAATCAGGGGTAAACCTGTTTGAAACTCTGGAAGGAGGAGGTTGGGAGTACTCCAACGGTCAAACCAAGGGAATCATTTGGTGGCTTGAGAGCTGAAGACAACTCTGGGGACTCAGCTCTGAGCTCCTGGAGATCCCCAACCTTCCCAAACCCCACTCCTGATTGGTTCCTGTCATTCAACTGAAGCTGACTCCTGATTCCTCTCTTGCCACTGAATTGCTATGGGATTTCTCCCTACTGTTGTTTATAGAGACTAATCTGAGAGGGGAAGAAATAAAAACTGCATTTGGAGCCTCTGAAGGGGTTTCCTCTTAGAGGTGAACTAGATGAACTAGAGGTGAACTCTGACTCCAGGTTTCCTGAATGGAGTTAATTCCTAAAGAACTCCATCTCCTTCTGGTGTAGTTAGGCCAGACAGTTAGCAAAAAGGACTCAGACTTGTGGAGAGTGGGTTTAGCTTGCTAAGCAAGGAAGAGTCTTCACTGAGAAATCAGAAAGAGCTATGTAGGTTACCATTTATAGATAGGAATTCTCCTCAACCCATTTTCCCAATAGCCTTCCCTGTCATTATCCTGAATAAACCCCTGTTGTTCTAACTCGCAGTCAGATCTGTTGATATTGGCCCAGGCTGAGGGCAAGCTATTCCTGTCCTCAGTTAGTGGAGAGAACAGCCCTGTTGGTCTGTCAAATCCTTGCACCCTGTTACATCCAACATTGCAGGGTTTCTCACCCACATACTTGTGTTACTTTGCTGGTTACCACCAGATTACACTGACCTAAGACTGAGTGTAGTCATCTTGCTCTCTGCCACAGAGGGAATCTCCTTGTGGGATCAGGTTATGCAAACCCCTGATTAACCGCCTATCAAAATACCATGGGCTTCCAGATTCCCCTTTTAATAAATATGAATGTTGAAGTATGTTGGGTCCATGTTGTAAAGGGCTTTAAATGCCTAATACACTTATATTTAATCCTCAGAGTTAAAAGAAAGGCACAGAAGTCTCTTGAGTAGGATGATCAAATCTGCAGGTAAGAAAAATCAGTTTTGGGGGGCAGCTGGGTAGCTCAGTGGAGTGAGAGTCAGGCCTAGAGACAGGAGGTCCTAGGTTCAAATCTGACCTCAGACACTTCCCAGCTGTGTGACCCTGGGCAAGTCACTTGACCCCCATTGCCTACCCTTACCAATCTTCCACCTATAAGTCAATACACAGAAGTTAAGGGTTTAAAAAATTTAAAAAAAAATCAGTTTTGTAGTTATGTGAAGAACAGATTGGAGAAAAGAGAGACTTTTGGCAAAAAGATCAATTAGGAGGCCTTTGCAACAGTCTAGGCAAGAGGTGATGAGTTATTGTTTAGTCAAGTCTGATGTAATGCAGGGGGAAGTATGGATGATATATAAGGACAGCCACGGGGTGTTTAGGCAGATATTCAAGATGGTATGTGAAGGAGGGATCCTACACCTAAGCTGAATGAGAATTAGATGAACCCTTTTACCAGCAAGGTCAAGACTCCTTTAAGATCTGGATTCTCTGCCTTTGCTCCTGGGAGTTGGAACCAATCTAATTGGACAGTTGGTACTGTTTCCAGGAAGGAGGCTGAAACTTCCTGAAATGAAACTTGTTTGATAAGGCAGGCCAACTAAGGTTAATATTCAGATCTGACTGCTGATGAACAAATGCCTGATGATAAAGTAAAGCAATGGCTTCAAAGATCTTTATTTTATTTTTTTTTATTTTTTAGAAAAATTTGCCCTGGTTACATGATTTGTGTTCTTACTTTCCCCTTCACCTCCCCTTCATCCCACCCCCCCATAGCTGATGCACATTTCCACTGGTTTAACATGTGTCATAAATCAAGATCTATTTCCATATTATTGATAGTTGCTTTGGTGTGGTCATTTCAGGTCTACATCCCCAATCATGTCCACATCAACCCATGTGTTCAAGCAGTTGTTTTTCTTCTGTGTTTCCACTCTTGTAGTTCTTCCTCTGAATGTGGGTAGCGTTCTTTTCCATCAATCAATCCCTCAGAATTGTTCTGGGTCATTGCATTGCAGCTAGTACAGAAGTCCATTATATTTGATTTTACCACAGTGTATCAGTCTCCGTGTACAATGTTCTTCTGGCTCTGCTCCTTTCACTCTGCATCAATTAATTCCTGGAGGTCTTTCCAGTTCACATGGAATTCCTCCAGTTCATTATTCCTTTGAGGACAATAGTATTCCATCACCAGTATATACCACAATTTGTTCAGCCATTCTCCAATTGAAGGGCATACCCTCATTTTCCAGTTTAGCAGCTTGTAACATTTCTTCCTTGTTCTGGTAGTTTTTGAATTTGGCTATAATATTCCTGGAAGCTGTCAGTTGTGGATTAAATGTAGGAGGTGATCTGTGGATTCTTTCAATTTCCACTTTTCCCTCTTGTTCAATAATGTCAGGGCAATTGTCTCTGATAATTTCTTATAGGATGATGTCTAAACTTTTTCTTTTATCATGATGTTCTAGTAAACCAATAATTCTTAAATTGTTTCTTCTAGCTCTGTTCTCCAAATCTTTGGTTGAATCAATGAGGTGTTTCACATTCTTCTCTAATTTTTCATTTTTTCATTTTGTTTTATATATTCTTGCTGCCTTGTGAAGTCATTTGCTTCTAGTTGTTGAGTTCTATTTTTTAAAGAGTGAATTTCATCCCTGGCCTTTTGGTCATCCTTCTCCTTCTGGTCTGATTTTCCTTGTAGATCATCTTTTGCCTTCTTTGCTTCATTTTCAAGCTTGCCAATTCTGGCTTTTAAGACTTTATTTTCTTGTTGTAGTTCATGTATTTCCTTTTTCAAATTGTCTTCAGTCTCTCTTTGTTGCTTTTTGAGTTCTTGAAGTTCTTCAGTTAATTGAATTTTGAGATCTTTCAAAGCCTGTGTCCAATTCGCTGGAACTTCTTCCTTTTCTTCTATTTCTATTTCATTTGCTCTCTTTTCACTTCCTTGAAAGAAGCTGTCAATTGTTATTTCTTTTCTCTTTTTCTGTTGTTTATTCATATTTTTCCTTTTCTATTCTGCTAGTATGAGCAGTTGTATTTAATGATCTTTGATGAAAGATCTTCCCCCCAGCTGGCAATGGAGGTTTATAGTTACTTTCTCTGCCCTCTGAAGACTTCTTGTCTGTCCAATTGATGGGATTGAACCTTGTGTTTTGTATTGTATTTGTAATGTGTAATGTATTGATTAGATTAGTCTGTACTGCTTAATCTGCCCTGAGGCTAAAACCTCTAGAGGGGAAAAAAAAGTAGGGGAACAAGAAGGAGTATTTTTGCTGAGCTGAGCTGTCCAGCAGTAGGGTCCTCCTGCTCTGTCCTTGTGTTTGATCTGTTTTTTTCCTCTTGAAGCCCTTTGTTATCTATCTAGGTGTGATGAAACCAAGTGGTCTGAGGTCTGAGGTTTGGCTCTCTCTAAGCCCCCATCTTTCGGGCGTTTTTGCTGTGTTTTTCTGGCTTTCTCCTCCAGGCATCTCCTCCATTCACCTCCTGGTGCCTTTATTCAACTCCCTGAGTCTGGCACCAGCAAGGCCCTCTCTCCAGGCCAGTGAGCCCTCCCTCCCTGAGATTTCAGGATCCACTGGAGACTCTGCACAGCATGTGGGGGAGGGGTCCTTGGGATTCCCCTTCTATGCCCTCAGACCTGACAGTTCAAGAATTCAATCCTTTTTCTTGGCATACCTCTTTAGCTATCCAGCAGTAGGATTCCCCCTGCTCTGTCCTGTTGTTAGATTTGGTCCTTTTTCTTCCCAAAGTACATTGTTTTCTATCTTGTTGTGGAAGGGTGCAGAGGTTTTAAGATTGGCTCCATCTAAGCTGCCATCTTCCCAGAATCCCTTCTTCAAAGATCTTTAGGCTTGAGGTTAAATGGGTTTATTGGTAATGAAATTGAATCAGGTAAAAGGGAGTTGGAAAGTGGGTGAAGGTAAGCTAATAATATTGGCTAAACTATATCACTAAATTACTTTAGAAAACACATATTGATCTTTCCTAGTTGCAATAGTATGAGAAAGCCTTGAGGGTAAATCTCAAATCTGATACAGATGGTTGCTGACCCTGCTGCAAGCCCTGGGTCAGATGCTGATGACTGGATAGTTGAATTTATCTCTTGTTATAATAATGGTTGTAGGGTATGCCAAAGAGCTGTTGAATTTGGCTACCAATGGTAGTTGTTCCTACCTACCTAAAAAATCTACCCAACACCACCCAGACCACCCAGGGCCCACTTTTCCACCCTTTTCCTCCCTAACCCTGGAGTTCAGAGTCAGAAGTCAAGTCAGGGACTTGGAGAACCCTTTTTATACCCTCACCTCAACTGTCACCCTGGCACCTGGCCTGGGTCCTTTGCCAGGTTCTGTGTTCTAAAGTGGCAACTGCCAGCTTGTACTCCTATGAAAAATGGTTGCAGGTTTCTGCACATAACACTGACTTCTGTAAAGACTTTTGCAGGAAGCCATGTTGGCCAAGCATGAATGCCAGTTACTTGGTTGGAACACAGAATGCAGTGAGGGCATTTTTAGCTGGCATGAGACCAAAAGTCAGTTGAGATTGGACTATAAAAGCAGAAAAGATCAGTGCATCACTCTCTCAATCTACGGAGACTGGTGGGGAGGAAGGGTCACCTCAGGATAGTCTAATAACTAGGATTAAGTGCCTAATCTGCTAATAGGGAATTCTGTGTATACCAGCATCCAACACCATTATTGAACAACATCTATAAAATCAACACCAAAATACCAGCATAAATACCAGCCAGAAGATCAACTATAAAAGCTAACTCTTAGTGGCCTGAGGAAACATTCAAGATTTGGGGTTAGGCCTTTGTCCTAGCTGGACAACTGGCCAAGCAGGCTTCAAGATACCAGCTGATTTATAATCAACAACATATTTAGAGAAAGGCTTAGGATCTTCCTTTAATCCCTCTCTCCTTCACAATTTCCCCAATCCTTTCCTTTACTTTATCAGTTATCATTAAATAGTTGTTATAAGAAAGCTATCACTGACCTGGTTATTCTAAGAGTTCCAACAAGTTGTCAGTTAGAGATCCACCTGGCCATTGGTGAAGATAGTTTCACAATTATTGATCTTCTGAGTGAATCCATCAAATCACAGTCAGAGATCGAAACCAAGGGTCATCATCCTTGAAGTTATGACTCAATTGGATTACTAATTGAGGAAACAATCTCTCATTAGTTAGGTGGGAACCAGTGAAATCAGTGAACTGCTCACTCATATCAGCAGATTCTATACAGGTTCAGGCAGCCGCAAAGATCACTCAAGCTGCTGCTAAGTAAACCTATCTTGGCATCCAGATAGGAAAACCTCTCATTGTTTTCCCACCTCCATCTGTAAGCTTCCTAGGGCTGTACAATAATCATCTACAAGTTCCCCACCTGCATCATTACACTTCTTGTGATCCCATTTGGGGATTTCTTGACAAAGATATTGGAGTAGTTTGCCATTCCCTTCTTTAGTTCATTTTGCGGATGAAGAAACTGAGGCAAACAGGGTTAAGTGACTTGCTCACTAGAAAGTGTCTGAGACCAGATTTGAATTCAGGAAAAAGAATTTTTCTGATTCCAGGCTTGGCATTCTATCCCCTCTTCCCAACTAGCTGTCCCGAGAAGTTCTAAGGGCCTGAACTAATTAATATCTAGCATTTTTATAGCACTTTGAAATCTGCAAAGTATTTATAAACACCCAATCTTATTCTCGCAACAATCATGCAGGAAAACAATAATAACCAGCATTTATATGACCCTTATTTGTGTGCCAAGTGCTTATCAAACATTGTCTCATTTGAATCTTACAATAATCCTAAGAGGTAGTTGCTAGTATCATCTTTATTTTAAAAATGAGGAAATTGAGGCAAACGGGAATAAATGCCTTGCCCCCAGATAGATACCTAGTAAGTGTGTATAGTTAAATTTGAACTCAGGAGCCCAGGTAGGGCATTTCTCCCATGACCCACCCCTCTGACCAGCAGCCCAATGAGAGCGCTTCCTCCCTCCCCTGTCTGGGGTTAGGAGGTGTGGCTCACAAGTGGCGTGAGAGTGCAATTTGGGCACTCAGTCTCTATAAGGTTCACCATCACTGTCACAGGCCAGATAGATTTGAGCATTTGTTAGTAGCACAGCTGATATCAACTAATGCTGATTCAAAGATTTTTGTAGAAGACTGAAATATCAGAACAGGTACCATGTAGCTCAAGCCAAATCTTTGTAAATTTTTTTTAGAGAAACAGCATAAAGCCTGAATGATAACAGCTATCTGCATGACCACTAAGAGTTTCCTAGTGTTCATAATTCTGGTAGTTGGGCCTTTGCTGCAAAAGCTCAGATTACCCAAGATGGAATCAACCTGCTTTCTATGAGAATATAATTTTCATTCTTCTGCCACATGGGTGGAAACAGCATTTTCCATGTAGCCAGAATGGAATAACTGCCTGACTTGTGCATTCTCTCTTTCCCAAGTCATCCTGTTCATCCACAGCATAGGCATCATGAACCAACTTGGGTATGGGAAGGTGCTCTCTTCCTCCTTTTCTTTTTTTTACCTTGTGGAACCTAGGAAATGGGTTTGAGGTTTTGTTTGGGTCTGTTTTGTTTGTCTTTTCATTTGTAGTTCAAGGGGTGAATTCCTTGGACTTTGAATATAGTCATGGTGACCTTGGATTCCAGGATAGAAATGGGAGTCATGCAATAATTAAAATTAAGAGGCTGGTAGTACCTTAATAACTTTACTAAATCAAAGTAATAGGAGTAGTAAAGAGAGGAAAAGATAGGAGAGAAGTAGAGAGTTGCTTAGTTTACTTATCTATTGGCTGCTATGATGACCTGTGGCTAAACTCCAACAAGGATTCCTTCAGTCTCCACACTTCAGCCAGAAGACCCCAAAGGCCACCTGGTCTCCACTTTTAAGCTCTTTTCTCTCTAGCTCTCACATGCCACATCTCAGGAACCAACTATAATTTCTTAATTTGCCTGGACCACCCAGAGGGGCAATGTCTATGGAATCAGTTTCCTGGCTCATCGATTCCTTGGTTCAACTTCCTTTCTCTAAGGGCTTATCTATACCTGAATTTACTCAGTAGTCCTTGACCTCCAGGTCACTGAGAGATGACGTTAAACAAAGTGACATAATGGAGAGAGAAATTCTCTTCCAACACAAGCCAACAGGGAAACCTTGAGAAGCCAGCATGCCTGGGACTTGAACCCAAAGGGAGTTGGGGTGACGGGAGCCAGACTTAAAACTTAGTGGAACTACATTATTTAAGAACTGAGCTAAAATGTGAACCTAATCTCCTTTCTCTGCCCAGAGACTGAAGTATTAGGGACAGGAGATTGTGCTTCCTAGGTGTCAGGGAGAGGATACTTGTATGATTTTTCCCCCTGGCTTTAACTTTCACATAAACATTCCTTTGTAAAAGCTATTCTGACCATTAAGTGGTTAAATGTAACTAGGGTTTAGGATTCCCCTAAGACAAGAGGAACACCAGGGTAGAGCCTGAAGCCAATGGAAAAGAGCCTAGGCATCCCCTTAAGAATGCCAGAGAAGCCTGGGAGAGGTGTGAATGGAATGCATCTGGCCTTCAGACAGTCACTGTTACTTACAAAATCATAGCCTTTTTTCCATAGTCACACACAAACATTGTCTCAGGATGCTAAAATGCCCTTCATTCTAAAGGTGTGCATTTAATGCACAAAGGACACTAGAGATCAAATGGTTTTGCTCTCGTATTTGAATAGTGGAAGGAGGGTTTTGTTAAAAAACAATGACAAAAAATCTAGGATTTTGCTTATGTTCACTACTTGCTATAATTTTCTATCAAATCATTATTTAAAATGTAATTTTGTATTTTGTGCTACATTACCATGTGAGGTAATCAGCAATGGTCCTCACTTTTGTCTTGCTGCTGGACTTTGTTGGCACTGGAAGAGAGAATGAGACCTACAACTTTGTGCAATTTGGCCTCATTTAAATCCCATTTATGGGAGAATCAAAAGGCATGACCAGTGTTGTCCTTTTGGCCCTCTTCAACTGTGAGGGACACCAACTATCACCAAAAGTAGGAATAACACTATTGGCAAAAGCTAAATCCCTGGATTTTTTCAAATTCCCCCCCCCCAAAAAAAATCAAAAAAATGAAATGAAAAAAACTCAAAACATCTTGGATACAATGACAGATGCTTCAAGAAGAAAATATATATATAAAGTATATATATATATTTTCTCTCTTTCTCCTATTAAACATAGTAATCACCAGTTGCATGGTGATGTAACCTTATTGAGCTGCCTTATGGGTTTTCCTGTCCATACTGTTTGTTGGCTGTGCTACTACATATTACTGAGATAAAAGTAATGAATACAAATACGAGTATGTATGAATGTGTTTTAGGTGATGGCTCTGAAGTAGTCTGAATTTGCTTAGCTTGCTGTAAATTACCAAAAGTATTGATATTAACAAAATGTACATTTATATTGAAGCTTTTGAAAGTATCCTAGACTTCATTCAAAGTTACAGATGAGGATTTTAAAAACTTTAAAAGAAATGATGTTCTTGAAAATATAATAAAATTTAATTTACATTATAGTATAATGATAAATCTGTATAACTCACATGGACCCATGAATTTTATAATATATTTTTTATCTAATTGTTTATGTAAATAGTTATCTCGTGACCAAATGAGGTCCTGAAGAGTCAGATACTATCCAGTTGTGTCTAATTTTTTGTGACCTCATATGGGTTGTTTTTTTAATTTTTTTAATTTTTTTGGTTTGCAAAGACACTGGCATGTTTTCCACTTCCTTCTTCAGTGAATTAAGGCAAACAGAGATTAAATGACTTGCCCAGGTCACATAGCTTGTGTCAGGGTTTCTTAATAAAGGGATGCTATGTGGTTCAGTGGATAATGCACTGTCCCTGGAGTCAGAAAGATTCATCTTCATGAGTTCAAATCTGACTTCAGGCTCTGGGTGACCCTGGGCAAGTTATTTCAACTTGTTTGCCATAGTTTCCTTATCTGTAAAATGTGTTGGAGAAGGAGATGGCAAATCACTCCAAGATCTTTGCCAAGAAAATCCCAACTGAAGTCAAGAAGAGTCAGACACCACTGAAAAATGACTAAACAACAAAAGAACGTCCCTGATAATTTGGCACTTTCTTGAATCAAGCATATTTCCACATGTCCTATGCATCTAGAGGTACAAAAATCTTGGTATTACATTACTTGTACCTTAGAATCCTGATCCAATCTAAGACCTTGAAATTGGTCATTTTAGAATTAGAAAGAATCTTAAAGATTCAAAAAGAATTATCTTATGTATTTTTAGAGAAGAATCCAGAAAGGTAGAATTCCCTCCTTAGCCAGAAGTGATAGAGAAGGAGGCTTTATTCCATTATTTTCTATCCATCCACAATACTCAGGAGGCAAATTAACTATAAATTTCACTCCTTAGGAGGAATGCTGCAATCATCACCTGAAAACAGGGTGGATAAGCATATTTATTCCCTCAATTTAGGGGAACATGGAGTCATACAATTAACCGAGTCATAACCGGAATCAATACATACATATATGCATACATACACATATGCCCCAAGTGCTACAATGACTTAGGGGGGAATGAGAGCAGGGATTAGCATCTGTCAAACAAACTCCTGTATATCTCTGTATTAGCTTGAAATCACCTCTAATGTTTAAGTCAATACCTGCTGATCCTTTCTCCCAACCCAAAATGAAGTTTTCTCTTCTTCAAGATTGTCCTTGGTGCTCATTGTAACCTGATTTCCCAAGCACAGAGGGAAATAAGGGAAGAGAAGGAGCCCAGCAGCATTCTAACCAGAAATGGTCTTGGACCCTACAAAGTTACTCTTGTAAATATTGCCACATTTTACCCTCCATCCTTGCCCCGTAAACCCCCACATCCTAGAGGTAGTTTCTGTGTGTGTAGCAGAAAGAACACTGAATTTTGATTCAGGTTCCAAAAACTGGTCCTATAACCCTGCTAGGCTGGTACATTCCTTCCGGATCCTTATGTGCTATAGAAGGAAGAAGGCATTCATGTAGTCTGGGACAGACTGAGCCTGGGGTTGGGTGCTGAGATGTCCCCCAAAGCTCAGGGCAAAGGTTCTTGTTTTCTCAGTGATTGCTGACATTTTTAGAGAGAACCTAAGGACACACTGGCCCACCATCAACCAAAGGGATAGGGGTCAAGTCAGGAGAGGCATTTGACCTGGGTCTCACATTCAAAAGGGACTTAAATTTTAGTGGATAAAGAACGATTCTTGTTCAATGATGGGACAACAACACATGCTGTGGTCAGTATCATCAGTAACACAACCTTCCCCCAATTGATTGCATTTGCACAAAAAAAGAAAAGCATGAAGCATATTTGTTAAAGTATTTAAAAATTTATTTACATCTTATTCTTTTACTTTCTCATTCTAGGGTGCTTTATTTTCTTTGAATTATAGTAGGGAGGGACTCAGAATCTAGAGGAAGCCAGCCCCTTCTGCATTTGTAAGAGTCTCATGCCAGGCACTAGACAAAATTGTGAGGTAGCTAAAGTTTGTTTAGGGAACCTTTCTACCATTCCTTTCTGCCCTTCCCCAGGACAGTGCTACTGCTTCTCTCACTGAAGAAATGAATTTGATAAACTCATTGTATCAGCAGCAATGAATTACCACCCTAAGACATGTTAAAAAGGGAAAAGCAATACTTCAGCCAAAAAATCCTTTACCTTCTGTCTTAGAATCACTACTGTGTGTTGGTTCCAAAGCAGAAGAGTGGTAAAGGCTAGGCAATGGGGGTCAAGTGACTTGCCCAGGGTCACCCAGCTGGGAAGTGTCTGAGGCCAGATTTGAACCTAGGACTTCCCATCTCTAGGCCTGGCTCTCAAGCCACTGAGCCACCCAGCTGTTCCCCTCCCCTCCCCCTATTAATTTCTAATGGTAGAATTTCAAAATATCTTTTTCAGATAGTTAAAAAATTGGAGGGGGGTGTGTAAGATGCTGATGATATCATCATTTGCATTGTGTAACCTAAGAATCCCTGATTTTACAATTGATTTATAGATACATATAGATCTACATCTATATCTATATATCCATATAATACATATATGAATATATAAATATATATAAAATATAAATAGTCCCTGCTTTCAAGGGACTGTCCCTGTATGCACACACATATATAAATACATATATAATACATACACCCTCCCCCCAAATCCCTTGCTTGACCCACTGTGGCTTGCATTATACTACCCAGAGAAGTCCCTTGAATCTGCCCAGCCCTATTTCCTCCTCTTGCTTTTGACTGAATAAGACAAAGTTCTCATGTATATTGGAGAGCCGGCTAGAAATTGATTGGGATTGTTTTCTTCATGAAAACACCCTGGGGGCTGCAGGAAGGGGGAAATGGAAGAAGAAGATGGCAGGCTGAGGTGGGCACCCTGCCATGGCTTGTCACACTGCATTCACAAAGAAAACACTCAAATTCAATTGCAGGGAGATTATCTCCCAGTCACCCACAGGGTTAGAAATCTTGTGCTGTTCTTTGGCATCCAGAATGCAGGTTGAGGAGGAGTTGGGGGATGGACTGGCTGACTTCCTGGTGAAATTTGCCAACTGAAAATTCTGGGAATCTGTTTAGTTCCTTCTATCAAGAAACCTCAGTGCAACTGAGGGCAGGGAGTATTTGTGGCGTTCTTGTCTTTGAAGCCTCTCCATGTAACACAAGGCCTGCCACGCTATAAGCACTTCAGCCATTCTTTGTTGGTTGAGTGATTAGTAGGCACCTGCTATGTGCCAGGCACTGTGCTAAGTATGCTCTGCAGATACAGAAAAGGTAAAAGGTGGTTCCCATTCTCTAGAAGCTCATATTTTAATGAGGAGACAATAGGCAACCAATTATGTACAAACAAGCTTTATAAAGGATAAATTGGAAATAATCCACAAATGTAAGACACTAGAATTAAAGGAGATTAGGAAGGCTTACAGGAGAAAGTAGGATTTTATCAGGGACTTGAGGGTAGCCAAGGAAGCCAGGAGGCAGAGCTGAGGAGGGAAAATGTTCCAGAAATGGGGACAGCCAGTGAAAATTCCCAAAGTCAGGAGATGGAATATTTTATTCCAGGAACAGCAAGAAGACTAATGTCTGGAAGATCAGAATATGAAAGGCTTTGGGGGCAGCTGGGTAGCTCAGTGGATTGAAAGCCAGGCCTAGAGACGGGAGGTCCTAGGTTCAAATCTGGCCTCAGAACTTCCCAGCTGTGTGACCCTGGGCAAGTCACTTGACCCCCATTGCCTACCCTTACCACTCTTCTGCCTTGGAGCCAATACACAGTATTGACTCCAAGACAGAAGGTAAGGGTTTAAAAAAAAAAAGAATATGAAAGGCTTTGAAGGCCAAATAGAGGATTTCCTGTTTGATTGTGGAGGTGATAGGAAGCTACTGAAATTTATTGAGAACTAGGTTTTTGTGGTGTGTGTGTGTGTGTACTGAAACTGAAACTGAAAAGAAGATAGACTGGACAAGAAAAGACTTGCAAACACTAACATCAATCCTTGGGTAAGCCAACACATATCTCTTGGTCTCAGTTACCTCATCTATAAAACAAGGGGTTGGACTACCAAATTCTAAGCTTCTCTCTTGTTCTAATATTCTATATTTTTAGAATCAGGGAAGATTGTCAAAGATTGGGATCCAGTCCCGTTATTGTGGTAGGAGTTATAGATGAAAGGGATCTGATATAAGATCTAGCCTAATCACTATTTTACAGCTGAAGAAAATAAAGATCAGAAATTGTCATATGATTTACTCAAGGTCATTCAGGTAGAAAATGGCAAAATATAAAAATTAAAACTAGATAGGATTCACATTTAGGATTCTTGA
The DNA here is from genome assembly GCF_016433145.1 of Gracilinanus agilis. Classification (NCBI taxonomy): domain Eukaryota; kingdom Metazoa; phylum Chordata; class Mammalia; order Didelphimorphia; family Didelphidae; genus Gracilinanus; species Gracilinanus agilis. The sequence goes on along the minus strand of NC_058130.1, from coordinate 600,772,888 downwards.
TCAGAATCTACAACTGCCTCCCTGAGAAGGATTGCAAAGAATTTAACCACAACTTTCAGAAGTAACGGGCTGAAAGATTTTAAGTCTTGAGAAGCTTGTCAAGACATACTAAATCACAGGATATTTGGATTGTCGGTATAAAACTGGGAGAGATCTTGGAAATCTAAACAGGCATTCTTAACCTTTCTGTGTTATGGACCCCTTTCACAATCTGGTGAAGTCATGGATCCCTTTATCAAGTCATATTTTTAAATGAATAAAATAAAATAATGATCAATTTACAAGTAATCATGAGATACAATTATCAAACTATTTTAAATTTAAATTTATTTATTTGTATGTTACATTAAAATAGCAGTTAACTCCTTCCCTTCCCTCCCCTCATAGAGAAGGCATCATTTGATAAAAATATATATGCATATTGAAAACTCTATCTTACTTATTTCCATTCATCAGTTCTTTCGCTGGAGGTGGAATACACAAAGTCATTCTTCAAACAATATTTCAATTGTATATAATGTTCTCTTGGTTCTGCTTATTTCTTTATAATTTCATGTAGGTCCTTCCATGTTTTTCTAAAATGAACCTGCTCATCATTTCTTACAGAGCAGAAGTATTTCATCACAATCATATGCTACAACTTGTTGAGCCATTGCCCGATGATGGGCATCCTCTCAATTTATACTTCTTTGCTACCACAAAGAGAGCTGCTAAAAAAAGGGGGGGGGGGGAAGAGGGGAGAGAGAGAGTGAGTTAGAGAGAGTGAGAGCTGCTATAAATATTTTAGAACATAAAAGTTTTTTTTTTCCTTTTTCTTCGGTCATTTGAGAAATAAACCTAATAGTGGTGTTGCTGGGTCAAAAGGTATTATACACTGTTTTATAACTACAAACATTTTGGAGAGCAAACTATTTTTTTAAAAAGAGTTTATAGACCTAGGTTAAGGGCCCCTGTCTTAGTCTTAACCTCTGTCATTTTAAAAATAGGGAAACTGAGGACCAGTGAGCTGAAGCCACTTATCCAAAGTCATGCAGGCAAAAATATAGAGAAATCAGGATCTATACTTGGGTCTTCATTTTCCAAATCCAGGGGCTTTTCACTAAATCACATTGTAGTTCCTGGTCTATTCCACTAATGATCTTTGGATTACCCTTTTCACAGCAAGGGAAGGGTTAAAGATTGGCTTCCAGGCCCCAAAATCTAGAAAGGAAAAGAAGCCAGAGGAGATTAAATCCTCTAGGTAAAGACAGAAAACTAGCTCAGAAAACAAAGGGATTAAAGCCACACAGCTAATTTCTTATAAAAAGGCCTGCTTGCCACTGTGATCCTGTAGTTTGCAGTTAAATGATAAGACCACTTCTAAAGAGGGTCTGCTTGTTTGGGTCTTTTTTAGGCTGGTCAGTTCAAAATCCTCCCCTGGGATTCTGCTAAACTTTGATAAGTAAGGACACCTGTTTGAGAAATATTTTAAGTAAAAATTTTAATTGGTGATTCAAAAGAAAAACATCTCTTTCTTATTCTGCTTTCTACCTGCCTGCAGAAAATTAATTGAATTTTACTGTAAGCAGCTGGCACTAGAAAGAGCCCTAAATTTGGAGTCAGGGAACCTGGGTTCAGTTTCTATCTCTGTCACTTACTATTTTTGAGACCTTGGGCAAATCAGTGAAACGATAAGCTTCTGTTTTCTCCTTTATAAAACAAGGAGGCTAGACTCCCTTCCTGGCCACCAAGGTTGGTATGATGTATAGAGTACCTGGCTTGAAATCAGGTAGAGCTGAGTTCAAATGTGGCCCCAAACACTAGCTGTGTGATATTAGGCAAGTCCAAGTCAGTTAATTCTTATTGGTCTCAGATTCTTATCTATAAAATGAGCTCGAGAAGGAAATAGCAAACCACTCTGCTATCTTTGCCAAGAAAACCTCAAATGGGGTCACTGATAAACAACTGAACAACAACAATGAGTTCCTTCCAATTTTAAGCCTACTATCTTAAGATCTCTAGTTTAACTTTCTTGATTGAGTTCATTTGGCATGACCTTTGTATCCCCAAAGGACCCACAGGGCAAAGCCAGCCTTCTTTTGGTGTGAGAAAAATCCAGTTTGAGATTTAATCAAAAGTCCTTATTAATTAAGATATGCTGAATAAGCACCTGTGAGCTTATTGTTTTAGGAAGGTATCTATACAGCAAGTAAATGAAAAATTTCCAAAGTATGTTCCAGTGCATGCTAGGAACTTAGAATTTAGATAAAAGATAAGCTAGATTCAAGCAAGGTTGACAGAGAAGGATTTTATCCAACATACTGTGTGTGTGTGTGTGTGTGTGTGTGTGTGTGTGTGTGTGTAGAGTCCAAATGAGAGAACCCAAGCAGAACAAATATAATCCCTCTTCTATATGGGATACACCTTTTGTGGGCAAAAAAAAAGCTAGGACTGAGAGTCTGTTCATCTGGAAGAGGTCTCCAAAAGTCAACATCTCACAGGAATTGCCAATCCTCCCGTGTCCCCTGAGTTCTTACAATTTTTCAGGGTGGAAATGAGGAGTGGTACCTGCCACTAGAGGAGTTTTTATTCTTTCATTCACATAATATCAATCAATAAACAATTATAAAGCATCTACCATGTGCCAGGCATGTACTAAGTGCTGAGGATTAAAAAAAAAATTCAAAGACAGCTTCTCTTCTTAAGGAGCTTACAATGTAATGGGGAAAACAACATGCAAACAAATATATCCAAAGCAAGCTATATACATAGAAAATTATGAACTGAGGGAAGGCACAGGAATTAAAAGGCATTGGGAAAGACTTCCTTTAGAAATTGGGAATTTAGTTGGAACCTAAAGCAAGCCAGGTAATTCTGGAGACAGAGTGGAGGAAGCAAAGTGTTCTAGGCAATCCAGGGTAATGGACTTTGCTGCTATAAGACAATCCCAAGGGATTTATGAGAAAGAATGCTAGCCACATCGAGAGAGAGAGAACTGTGGGAGTAGAAACACGGAAGAAAAACAAGTGACATCATCTGTTTATATGGGTATATGATTTGGTGTTTTGGTTTTAAAAGATCGATCTATTGCAAAAATGAATAATATGGAGACAGGTATGTGATAGCATTTGTATAACCCAGTGGAAGTGCTTATTGGATAGGGGAGGGGGAAGGGAAAGAAAATGAATCATGTAAACATGTAAAAAAATTTTTTTCAAAGATATATAAGTACAACTTGTAAAAAATAAAATTAAAAAAAAAAGAAAAGAACCCCCCCAAAGTGTTCTAGACATTGGGGGCAGTCAGAGAAAATTCACAAAATACAGAAATGGAGGATCTTGTTCATTGAACAGCCAAGAGACCAGTGTCACTAGATCAAAGAGTATTTGTTGGGTAGTAAAGTATAAGAAGACTGGAAAGATAGGAGAAAGCAGGGTTCTGAAGGACTTTGAACACCAGAGAATTTTGTGTTTGTTCCTAGAAGTAACAGGAAGCCAGTGGAATTTACTGAATAGAAGGTCAACAGAGTGAGACCTGTGTTTTAGGAGAATCACTTTAGTGACTGAGTGGAGGTATGGAGAGACTTGAAGCAGGCCATTGCAATAATCTAGACATGAACTGATTAAGGACTATAGCAGGGTAGGGGCAGTGTCAAAGAAGAAAAGGAGGCATATTGCTCTTTCAGTATTTTATAACTATATTTTAACATAATTGGTTTCCTTTGCAACCCTTTGTATTTTATGCATTTAAAAAGTATGATTATGAGGCAGTTAGGTAGCTCAGTGGATAGAGGGCCAGGAATGGGATTGGAAGCATCTGAGTTCAAATCTGATTTCAGATACTTCTAGCTATATGACCCTGGGGAAGTCACTTAACCCCATTTTCCTAGCCCTTGCTCTTCTGTCTTAGAGTTGTTAGTAAGACAGAAAGTAAGGGTTTAAAAAAATAAATCATAAAAAACATGATTCTGAGAAGGGATTCATGGACAAAGGTGAAATAGTCAGGTCTTGGCAACACTTTGGATTTTGAGGAACAGAGATAGTGAGGATTCCTGGATGACTCCTAGTTTGGAAGAATGATGGTTGATTGGCTGATTGATATCTTAATTAGTGGGTATAAGCAGCCAGCCACCACTACTTTCTTTTAGGAACTTTTATAAACACTATTTCTTTATATGATTAAGAGATCATATAAAAGACATACCATTAAGGAGATATCTCAGAAGAGGAAAGCTGTAGCAATAATATAAGAAGAATGAGAGACAACAATGGCCAACCCACATGGCATCTTCATGTTCCCAATTTACAAGACTGCTTCCCTTTCATTCCCTTTTGGAATATGTTGGCCCAACCTTCCCCTTTTTCTTGGCCTGAAATTTCCCACCAGTACACAATTATATGTAATACATTATAGATCTCTAAGGAAGGACCTTCAAAAGATTACCTTGTCTAGTCTCTGGCCCTCTATTTTGGGTAAAAGAGCAAAAGTAGGCACATGTTTTTCAGGCTTCTAAAATGTATACATATAGGCTCACAGAATGTTAAAAGTGGAAAGCATTCCATTAGAGATATCATACAACTTGGATTTCCAAGGGGGAAACAGTCTCAGAAAGGAAGTGTAAGTTGCCCAAGGTCATACAGCTGATAAATTGCAAAGCTAGCAATTGAATCCAGGCCTTTATGAATTTTATTTTTAAGAAAGGGCTCTGGGGGGCAGGTAGGTAGCACAGTGGATACGAGCACCAGGTCTGGAGGATCTAGGTTTAAATCTGGTTTCAGATACTTCCTAGCTGTTAGACCCTGGGCAAGTCACTTAATTTAGATTGCCTATTCCTTGCTGCTCTTCTGTTTTAGAATTGATACTAAGACAGAGGGCAAGGGTTTAAAAAGAAAAAAAAGAAGGAAAATAAAGGGCCCTGGATATTTCTTCAGCCCATCATCCATCCCCAAAGTTTAGTTATCTTAAAAAGTAGAGTCTTCCAGATCCCAAGGAAATGAGATACAAGGAGAGGTAAGTTAAAATGGCAGGGGAGAGTTCCACAGACTAGACCATCTAATTAGTTGGGACCAGAAGGGAACCCAACATGGGGTATTTGTAAGAGATGTTCAGTCTAGGTGAGCTGCTCCATGCTGCCTTGGAACTCAAGGTCTTTCTAACAGGATCACTTGTCAGCAAGGTAAAAAAAAAGAGTTTTGTGCCAATTTTAAGAATTCTCGTAGCATAAGAGTGAATTTAAAATGAATATTGAATTTGATTAAATATTGAACTTGAGACATAATTGGAAGAGATCTCATTAATCATCTAGTCCAGTGATTCCCAAAGTGGGAGCCACTGCCCCCTGGTGGGTGCTGCAGTGATCCAGGAGGGCGGTGATGACCACAGGTTCATTTAGCTTTCCTATTAATTGCTATTAAAATTTTTTAAAAATTAATTTCCAGGGGGCTAAGTAATATTTTTTCTGGAAAGGGGGCAGTAGGCCAAAAAAGTTTGGGAATCACTGATCTAGTCCAATGACTGCCCAGATCACAAATTCTATCTACAATACTCCCAATAAAAGGTCATCCAGCCTCTATTTGAAGACCTTGAATAACTATCTCCCAAATTGTGTCATTCCACTTTGTGACAACTAATTTTTAACAGGGTTTCCCTTTTTGTGAGTTGAAAATCTATCTCCTGTAATTTCATCCCATGGTTCTCCATGTGCCCTTTCTGACTTTCTTGACATCTGGCATTCTTAACAAGTTTCATGTTGTGAACCTGCAGAGATTATCTAAAGCAACCCCCTTATTTTACAGATGGGGAAACTGAGACTTACAGAGAGGAAATGTTGGATCCTGGTGGTCTGACTCCAGTGCCAATGACCTTTTCAAACTGGTCTCACAAGTTGTCAGGATAAAATGAGACAATTTCTATAAAACACTTTGCAAAACTTTAAGTACTATATAATTGTCATTTGTTATTATTATTAATTTAATAAGTGTAAGGAGGAATTAGGAAAGTGAACTTGAACATGTATTCAAATACTTTATTTCAGAAATATAAAAATTTTGCCAACTTTAGGCTGAAGAGTGTTTAAGTTGTATGCATTTAGAGAAGGTAATGAGGGTTGTATTTGGGAAGCTCTGTAAGATGACAGGGGTCTGTGGCAATCAAGTCTCTCTAATCCTTTGGTCAATGGAGGGACACACCCACAAGCAGGCTTGGCAGAAAGGGAGGGGCAGGATCTCATCAAAGTGCTCCTTCACTTCCCCCCTCCCACTAGGCAGTTGGAAAGTCAGTTACAGTATGAGTATGGTGGACAACCTGGCTAGATATCTTCTGGGCTCAGACAGTAGGTTAGGAAAGACTAAACTCCTAAAAATGATAACTTTCTCTAAATTATTTCCCCACAGGATTGTATTGGAGAAGCTTGATGTCTTTGAAGCTCACTGGCTCAGAGGTTAGGATTTACTCCATGCCTAAAAAGTAGGAGGAACTCAGCTTGAGGAGGTTATGAGTATATCCCCAAAATATACATTTAGGCACTGCTCCCAGTTGATGACAGGTTTAATGATAGGTGGGAATGGGAAGGATGGGGGATGGATAAGAATAGATAAAGTCAGGAAATCCCCTAAACAGCTATGTCAAAACAGCTCCTCCCACCAAAGGGGGTAAGGTAAATTGAATAGCTGATCTGCTCTCTAACCCTATAAATATTCTTCTTCTATATCAAAATTGCCAAACCAAGGTAGATTGTGATGTTGATGAATGTCTAACCAAAGTCAAGCAGCTTGGTAGTTAGGAACTAAATGGCTTTGCTCAGATTCAAGCCCCAAGCCCAATCCAGGACTAAAGACCAGCAAGCAGAGTGACCTGTATTCCAATCCCAGGGCTCCAACTGCCTTTAACTGCCCCCTCTCTTAGAGTTCTGGAGGGCCCAATGGAATTCTGTGCTGTAGCCTGAATCCCTCTCTGAAGGTTGAACCCCTCTCTGCAATATGAATCTCACAGGGTGTATGGAAGTACATATATTATGAGTAAATAATATGATGCAAATGGAAAATTTACCTTAGTTTCTTTTCCTCATATTAATTGTATTTCTGCTAAGTTCCAGAAATATAAAAATATTTAGCAGGCCTTATAAAGTGGGAAGTCTAACCACAAGTATAAAACCAAGATGGTATAGACCCAACTTGTCACTTAGCTCTATAATAGACATATTCTTAGAAAGGTCTGTGTTATGGACCTCTGATAGTCTGCTGAATGATGCCTATAGACCTCCTCTCATAATCAAGTTTTTTAAATGCATTAAATACAAAGGATTGCAAAGGAAATCAATTATGTTGAAATATAGTTATTGAAAGAGAAAATTCACTAACAGCTGACTAAGAACTATTGCTCTAGACATTTCTGATTATGGTTCATTTTAAGTGTGTCTGGGTTATTTCTAGAAAGCTCAGGGGAGAAAATGATAGCAATCTTAAGATCTATGAATCTCATGTAGAAGATGGATTAAATTTGTTCTGCTTGGGTTCTAAAGGGAAATTGGGATCCATGTGTTGAAAATACAGGGAATTAGATTTTCAACTCATTGGAAGGGAAACCCAGCTAAAAATTAGTTGTTTCAATGTGGAATGACTCTCTATACCTTGCTACATAGTGATCCTGGTACAAAGACCTTGAGATCCAAGATTGGTTACCTCCTAGAATAACAATCACATCCTCTCAATCCTATTGTCTTTACTGTGTGTGTGTGTGTGTGTGTGTGTGTGTGTGTGTGTGTGTGTGCAGAAGGCTTTCAGTTTTCAAATGACTTAGATGCTGAAGATGTCAGAGAGGACCTTGAGTCCTGGTCCTAATTATTGGCAGATCTAGAAAGCCATTTAGCTTTGAACTCTGAGTTAATGTTGTTGTTGTTGTTGTTGTTCTGCCATGTCCTACTCTTTATGATTCTGTTTAGGGTTTTCTTGGAAAAAAAGTCTGGCTCATTTTACAGAAGAGGAAAGTGAGGTAAATAGGGTTAAGGGACTTGCCCAAGGTCACAGGGCTAGGGTCTGAAACTGGATTTGAACTTTTGATAAGTCTTCCTAACTCCAGGCCCAGCACACTATCTATGATGCCACCTAGCTGAATCAAAAAGGATTTCAAATTTATCAGATAAAGAGCTATTGTTATTTGATTATGGAACCAGAGCATCCAAATGGTCTTTAAAATGCCTTTTTTTTTTTTTAAACTCTTACCTTCCCTCTTAGAATCAATACTGTTTACTGGTTTCAAGGCAGAAGAGCTCTAAGGGATAGGCAATGGGGGTTGAAATAATGGTCCTAAAAGGGATGATGTTGATGATGTAAGTGAGATACTGAGGTTGATTGGATTCCTCAGTACCCCTGAGTGAAGAAAGCCTGAGAACTTCCTCACTGGATCAGTATGCCTTTCAATCTCCAAGACAAGATGGTAAAAAAACAGGATAGGGATTTATTTTGAAAACAAGGTATTATGAAAGGAGGATTAAGAAATTGGAGTTCCCTACCTCTAAGAGATTCTCACTAGCCACCCACCTTCTAAAACCCCTCACATGGTATCTTCTTTATCTTGACAGTTCCTAAGCCCTAACCTGTCTGTCTAGATCAGTGATGGGCAAACTAT
>NC_058130.1:600735781-600759404 GCF_016433145.1 Gracilinanus agilis | reverse complement strand
AGAGAGAGAGAAAGGAAGGAAGGAAGGAAGGAAGGAAGGAAGGAAGGAAAGAAGGAAGGAAGAATAGAGGAAGAAAGGGAAGGAGGAAAGGAAGAAAAAAACAAAGGTAGGAAAGAAAGAAAAAAGATGAAAGAGAAGATAAAGGGATGGAAGGAGGGAACAAAAAAAGGAAGGAAGGAAACAAGCATTTATTAAGACTTTCTATGTGCCAGGCCCTATGTTAATTAAAGGTCTTTACAACATTATCTCATTTCATCCTCACCACAACCTGCAAGGTAGATGCTGTTATTATCCTCATTTTATAGTTGAGGAAACTGAGGCAGAGAAAGGTTAAGTGATTTGCCCCATGCTACACATCTAATGTCTGAGGCCATATTTGAATTCAGGCCTCCCTGATCCCAGGCCCAGTGCTCTATCCACTGTGCTACCTCAGTGATGAAAAGCATTATTGCATATTTTGACATTTAATGCATTACACAAATATAAAACCAAAGGATATATACATAGTAACAGTGACTAGGGTGCTGGGCTTGGAAATAGGAAGAACTGAGTTTGAATTTCACCTTTGACACTAAGAGCTACATGACCATAGATAGGCAAATAAGTTAACCTTTTTAAGCTTCTGGGAACACTCAAGACTAAAAATTAGAAAGGGCAGTAATCTGTGTGGGTGAAAAGGAGTTTTTTGTTGTGGTCTATGTTTTATTTCATTTTAATTCCAATAAATGGCTTAGGTGGGTCAAGTATTGAAAAGAACATATTAGACTTGAAGGCAAAAACTATGGCCAAGTCATTTATTCTCTCTTTTGCCTTATCTATAAATGGGGACAATGACACTTGTAACTACCTCCCTCACAGGATTGTAAGGAAAATGCTTCATAAACTTTAGAATGCAACATGTTTATTGTTCTCATTGTTATATCTCTTTCTTACATGTACATCTTTAATTTTCTATCTAAAATCGATTTTGCCTTTTCCCTTTAAGACCTGATATTTTCATGTAATTCGACCCCCAGTGGAAAATGTATTGATGACTTAGTGCTAACATTGACCCAGTGACAACATGGAGGGTATTTAGAGAAAATTTCCTTTTGTTCCAGTTGGCCAAACTCATTCAAAAACCGAAAGGTCAGAGTCTAGTCTTTTTCATTCCTACAACCTAAAAGATATGGACTGCCTCAGTTCTCTCTTCTTACTGGTTAATTGCTTTGACCCCTGGATTTTCCTTTTGTCCTGGAAGTTTGTAACCTTGGAACAGCTCTAAGATTGCCTCATTGAACAAACATTGACTTAACCTCTCTTGTCCCCGGGCCCTATTGAGGTACTCACTTTATAAGATAAAAGCTTATATGAAAGAAATGTACTTTGACAAATGTGTGTGGTTGAAAGACTGTCTCAGTAAAAAGAAGCCTCTCTATGACTGTCATCCCTATTTATCAAATCGATCAATATGCCATTTAACTTTCACAACATAAATGTAGAAAGCATATTTATTATTTTTGTGCCCCCTTCCAATACTTACACAGTGCCTGTCACATAGAAGGCTTAAAAAAAATTAATCCTTATCTTGTCTCTTGGCTCTAAGGCAGAAGAGTGGTAAGGGCTAGACCGGTGGTTCCCAAACTTTTTTGGCCTACTGCCCCCTTTCCAGAAAAAACATTACTTAGCCCCCTGGAAATTAATTTTTAAAATTTTAATAGCAATTAATAGGAAAGATAAATGCACCTGTGGCTATCACTGCCTCCCTGGATTGCTGCAGCACCCACCAGGGGGTGGCGGCACCCACTTTGGGAATCACTGGGCTAGACAATGGTGGTCAAATAACTTGTCCATGGACACCCAGCTAGGAAGTATGTGAGGCTAGTTTTGAACCCTAAACGTCTGGTCTCTAGGCCTGCCTCTCAATCCACGGAGCTACCTAGTTGCCCCCAAATAGTAGACTTTTAATATATGTTTGTTGACTTACTGACCCATCTATTGAAAGCTCATTAAAAGCACTGTTGGGGCAATTTCAATAGCAGTCTTTTTTTTTTTAATTTAAAATTAATTGTTTGTTTATTGCATTAAAATTCCTAGATATCTCCTTCCCTCCTCTTCCCCCATTAGAGAGAGAGAGCCATTTGACAAAAAGATAGATGTATATATACAACTATGGGGATTTTTTTTTGTTTCTATTAATCTGTCCTTTCTTTGGAGGTGGACATACACAAGTCATTCTTCAAATAACATTTCTATCACTGTATTTAATGTTCTCTTGGTTCCTCTCATTTCATTCTTCAAAATTTCATGTCTTTCCATTTTTTAAAATTAACCTACTCATAGTCTTTTTTTTTTTGTTTGTTTTTGCTTTTGTTTTTAAATAACCCTTACCTTACGTCTTGGATGTGTATTGGTTCCAAGGCAGAAGAGTGGTAAGGGCTAAGCAATGGGGGTCAAGTGACTTGCCCAGGGTCACACAGCTAGGAATGAGGCCAGATTTGAACCCAGGACCTCCCATCTCTAGGCTTGGCTCTCAATCCACTGAGCTATCCAGATACCCCCTAATCTACTCATAGTCTTGATGGCATGGAGAATAGTATCTTCGGTCTGTCCCTCCTTGGTTTAAATGTCTTCTTCTAGATTCCTCAATATTTTGAGAGCTTTTCATTCCACAGAGTTGGAAAATTATGAATATTCAGTATGGTGATGGCTACTAGTAATATTCTTATTCAGCTTATATAATGACCACAACATTGTACAAAAAAAAAAATAACTTTGAAAGACTTGAGAACTCTGATCAACATCATGGCAAACCACAATCCCAGAGGACCAAAGACGAATCACTCAGCTCACCTTTTGCCAGAGAATTATATACTAAAAATACAGGGAAAGAGTCATATACTTTCAAGCTTGACCAATGGGGGATTTGTTTTGCTGGACTGTGCAAGTTTACTATAAGGGTTTCATAATGAGGATTTTGCAGGGGGTGGGGTTTCATTGCTGTTCAGTGGATGGAAATACAAGGCACAGATTATCTTCTAGGATAAGTCTTTTTAAATTTGCTTTTAAATTTTTATGAGTTGGTCTTATGTCCAAGTAATTTGTTGGTGATGATATTCTTGTCCCAGAATAGTTTATTTGATGAACTCTCAATGACATTTGAGGTTCATATTTATACTATGGGAAGTTATCTTTTTTTTAAAAAAATGAATTCTAGGTTTGATGGTGACTCATTTTCTTAAGTTCAAATCTGACCTCAGAAACTTACCCTGGGCGAGTCTTTTAATTCTGTTGATCTCAGTTTCCTCATCTATAAAATGAGCTATAGAAGGAAATGGCAAACCACTTTAGTATCTTTACCAAGAAAACTTCGAATGGGGACATGAAGAGTCAGACATGACTGAAAAACAACTGAACAACAACAGAAACAAAACTGTATAATTCTAACCCTTAATCATGTCTTTCTAAAAATCTTGTAAATGCTAAATTACTATTATTGTATTGAAGTTATAAGAGATGGAAGATTGAAGATGGTCTCTCATAATCCTCTAATTTTACAGTTGAAGAAATTGTAGTTTAGGGAATAGCTTTCAAGAAAGCAAAAGTCTGGTTTATAGAATTTTTTCATATTATCTCTTTTGTCTTCAACAAAGAATTATTTGTGTAAGATATTCTCTGTGACTTTGCCAAGGTCCAAAAGAAGAATTCCCAACTGATGTGAAAGTTCTGGATAATTTCACTTATTTGTAGATGACATTTTTTCCAAGTTTAAAAAAGTTGTATATATATATAATTTTTTTAAATTCAAATATTTACATTATACATTGAATCAATGCACATATATTTTAAAACAAAAAAGATGCAGCAAGTTAAGTTTATCATATCTATAACTTTGGGGGGAAGTGCTATCATGGAATAGTTTGACCTTATTTTGACTGAAAATTTCATTACAATATAGGGCCTCTTCAGTAAGATGCATAATAACTCAAAAGCAATTAGCCTGGTCTTCCACATTGGAAAAACTAAAGGTTAAGAGGGGGTATCATCTAGCTTATGAAATACTGAGATGAGCAGCCCATTGAATTAGCATGTATGTGTGTGTATATATATATATAGATGTAGGCACACATTTATTTACATATGAGTACATGTATGTATATATGTGTATGTCTATGTATACACATATATGTGCACATATTGTATGTTAATATGTACTATATTAGTATAGTATTAGTAGTAGTATTAGTGCATATTATGTTATATATTAGTACATATACTATATTATTATATATATGTAAACAGTCATTGCAAGTAGTAAACAGGCATTGCAAGTAGATAGTAAACTGAGTCTAGAATTGAAAAGGAGGAAGAGATCTAGCTAGGACATATTTAGAAAATTACAAAGGATTGTTTATGATCCCAAATTTCTCACTGATATAAAATCTGTACTTCTGTATGGCTATGAGTAATACAAATAAATATTATTTATGTATTGCTTTAAGATTTCAAAGTACTTTATATAGGTTATCTCATTTAAACATCACAAGAACCCTGTGAGGTAAGTGTTATTATTCTAGATAAGGAACCTGGGACTGAGAGGAATTAAGTAATTAGCTCAGGTTCACATGGCAGGTAAGTGCCTAAGGCAGGATTTGAACTTGGCTCAGCTTGACTCCAAGTCCCATGCTCTGTGCCTCTTTGCTACCTCATGGCAAAGGCATTTATATGGGAAATGCTATGGCAGGTAAGAAGAATAGTAAGAAAGCCAGATTAACTGGACCACAGAGGGAATGGAAGAGAGAAGTAAATAACAAATGTGGACCTGGAAAAAATTAAAACTAGCATTTCTTCCCCCCTCCCCCCATACAAAAGGTTGAAGTATAGACTGAGCCTTCAGAAGAAGATGGGGCAAGGGCTGGTAGCCACAAAGACAACTGCTGTGACTCCCAGCAGTTCTGAGTTTGGGTTTCCTGAGTAAGGAAAGCAATCTGGGGATTAGCTAGGAATCCTGTCTTGTCTCCTTCAGCATTGGACAAATTTCTTAACTCATCTTTTACGCTTTGGTGCTTCTCGTGGAGAACCTAGACTTCAATTAGAGAAGGGAATTGAATTGGAAAAATACTTAGTGGTTTGTTTTTTATTTTAGCATAACATTTTAACCTTTTTTTTTTTTTTTTACAGCATCAAGTGGTTTTTATTCTCATTGACTGAGAAATATGTTGAATGGGTTCAATCAGCTGATGAGATGGTAAGGGCTAAGCAATGGGGGTCAAGTGACTTGCCCAGGATCACACAGCTGGGAAGTGGCTGAGGCCGGGTTTGAACCTAGGACCTCCTGTCTCTAGGCCTGGCTCTCAATCCACTGAGCTACCCAGCTGCCCCTGACATTTCTACTTCTGTTGATTATTCATAGCCACATCTTTAGTAGCTCCTATTGGTCTTAGGGACTTAGAAGAGTTGTCTCCCAGAGCATACAGCAAAGATTTTCCTGCAGTAGTGTTCTGAGAAATGGAAAAAGATCATTTAAATATTGTTCTTTCCTCAACCAGTCTAGAATCACAAACTGTTAGAATCAGAGGAGATCTTGGAGATCATCTGGTCCAGCCATCAGATTTTAGAGATGAGGGAACTGAGACCCAAAGAGGTCCAGTGAATTGTTCAAGAGTGTGCAATCATTAATGGCTGAGTTGAGACTAGGACCCAGAGTTCTTCTCCACTAAATTCCTTCAGTCTCACCTTCTTAAGGTCTTCTTTCTCTATAATCCAGCTTGAATTGCTTGCCAGTTCTGGGAGGGTGGAAGGAAGAAGTGAAGGAACAATTTGGATTATATAACTTTGGAAAACTTATGTGGAAATGTGTTACTGAAATAAAAAATAATGAAATAAATCAAATCAAATCAAAGTTTTCTTTCCTTTTCCCCTTAATAAGGATTTCCTTTTTCTTTCCAGAATTCTGAAACAATACTGGGCAAGACTTTTAGATTCCTTTGTGTTCTTTTGATCTTTGACTCAGATATATGTTTCTGTGGTTGTTGACTATTTACAGCAGATCTTAGATGCTGATTCAGAGAAAGGAGATGCCTGCTGAGCCAGGGGATGTATACTTTACATATGCACAGAGAACAAATAAGATGGAAGGCAGACAGGTGTTTTTTTTTTTACTGACTCAGTGAACTCTAAGGTCGCTTTTAGCTTTACTTTTCTACAACCTGTGATCTTATGAAGAGAATTAGGAGCACACTTTATAGAATCTGGGATCACCAAAGGTGACATGTGTGTGACAGCCATGACTAGAGTATGAACAGTAGTCAGTAGGGGTATAAGTGCAAATGAAGGCATGAAAATAAAAGTGAACTCTAACTACAAAGACCCTGGGTAGCTTTATGGTCTTAAATAGACACTGACTGCTATATGGTACATTTGGATGTCATTTCTGAGCCTGGCTAGACCAAAACAATAACAAATATGATAATAAAAACATAGAACTGCAGAAATAATATATTCTTCAATCTTTTCTTTAATACTTTCACTGTTGGTTATTGTTTATATATCAGGAATTTTTAAACCCTTTCCTTACATCTTAGAATCAACACTAAGCATTAGTTCCAAGGCAGAAGAATGGTAAGGCCTAAGTAATGGGGGTTAAGTGACTTGTCCAGGACCACAAAACCAGAAAGTGTCTGAGGCCAGCTTTGAACCCAAAACTTCCCATCTCCATATCCAGTTCTCTTTCCACTGAGCCACCTCAGTGCCTCTATATCAGGGATTTTCAGGTATTCAGACCACATCTACCCATTGAATCCTCTCTGGTAACAAAGAATGAGTCAAGCAAAATCAAAACTGATAGTGTTTGCTACATTCTGCACCCTTCTCTACCATTAAGAGGTGTTTCTACATCTCTTCTATAAGATTGTTGTTATTCAATTGTTTTACAGTCATGTCCAACTCTTCGTGACCCTATTTAGGCTTTTTATCAGCAAAGATACTGAAGTGGTTTGCCATTTCCTTCTCCAGCTCATTTTACAGATTAGGAAACTGAGGCAGTGTTAAGTGACTTGCCCAAGGTCACACAGTTAATAATTATCTAAGGCCGTATTTGAATTTAGGAAGATGAGTCTTCCTGACTTCAGACCTAGCACTCTATCTACTGTGCCACCCTGCTGCCCTCTCTACAAGGTCATTTACCATAATAATTCAGTACTCAGGGTCATATGGATATTCTTTTTCTTTACATTGTTGAAAGCACTATATATATTATTTTCTTGGTTATTGCTTACTCTTGCTGTATCAGTTCATACAATTCTTCTCAGGTTTCTCTGAATTTCTAAAGTTCTTCATTTCTTGTGACAGAATAACATATTTTTTTACATTCTTATATCATAATTAGTTTGACTTTTCCCATAGTCAAGAGAGAATACTCTAATCTTGAAGTCATCAGTTAGCTACCATGGCTTTCACAATGGGTAAGAAAAAAGTCCAGTCTTATTGGGGTCAGTTTTCTTCACTCAAGGAAAGATTCCATAATTAAGAAGTGTGAAATAGCTGAAGAAAGAATCTAAATTGAGCAGAGAAAAAAAACAACCCATGGAACTTTATAAAAGATGGGATCTTTAAGATCTAGTGCAACTCCTTCATTGTATAGATAAGCCTGAGACTTAGAAAGTTGAAGTGACATTCAAATTCATACAGATAACTGTTAGTATGAGACTAAACACAGCTTTCTTGAATGGTCTATTCATTCATTCAACTAACACTTATTGTGTATTGCCTGCATACAAGGCATTGCACTGACTTTTCAGTCTCTAGAAAGAAGTAGACCAGTGTTCTTCCCCCTATACAATACTGAATTGGATCCCAGTTCTTAATACATATGGGGTTTGGGGTGTTCCAGCTTGTAGGAGGGGATGGGATGAAAAAATATCTGTTTATTTGGCATATAGAACAGAACGATTTGATGTCTTGATTTTTAGCATTTAAGCCTTGGGAAAAAATGGAGGCTTTTAAGGACAGGTTTTGGGTGGGTGGGGAAAATATGTTTAATTAATTTCACTGATTCTATCACAAAATATGAGCTGCTTGGGACTTCATCCTCCAAGGAACCCAAAGAAATTGAAAGTAATTTGCCACTTTAATATAAATCTGAGTCAGCTTACTATCATAAATTGTACTGCTGCCTCTTCAAAATATGTCCTTTTGAATAAAAACCTAGCTGTCGTTTGTTGAACTTGGACTCCCTTGATCTCTATAGCAACAATGAAAAAATTCCCACAAGTCACAGGAAAGGGATACTTGACTTTTTCAGAACACTACTGACAGATCCTTTGCATCTTATCCCTTACTTTTCCTTCAACAAGAACAGCGAGAGGAAAGTTCTATCAAATGTGCTTGTTTCCAACCACAGAAAGAATGAAACTTTTGAACCCAGGTCACTTCTTCAGCTTAGAGCTGAATTAAAGATTATTTAAGAGTGTTACTACTCAGCAGTGACAAATTCAAAATACTCAGAGACAATCTCAGGTAGGATAGTGGAAGCAAATTGTGAATGTATTTGCTATATCTTTTACTGATAAACATTTGTTGGAAATAAAAAGAACCATGAAAACTAATGTAATATAATCATCAGGACCAAACCTGCCCCAAGAGAAGAGATAAGAACATATATACATTCCTCCTTTCTTCTCAGAGGAAGGAAACTATAACTATGAAACATTTAGTATAAGGCAAATTAGAGAGGAAGACTTTCACTATTATTTTTAAACTTTTGCTAAAAGCAGTTGTGTCCCAAAGTCCCAGGTGCCTCCCAGAGCATGGACCCTTCTTTTAGCCTGGCCTGTGCAGCTATTAGAAAAAGAAAATTAGCCACATTCAGAGCAAGAACTGTGGGAGTAGAAACGCAGAAATAAAACAACTGTTCGAACACATGGGCTGATGGGGATATTATTGGGGATGTAGACACTAAATGATAACTCTAGTCTAACTATCAATAATATGGAATTATGTCTTAATCAATGATACATGTCAAACCCAGTGGAATTGTGTGTTGGCTATGGGGGGGGGGTGGGAGGTTTGGGGGAGAGGGAAAGGAACATGAAACATGTAACTATGGGAAAATAGTCAGAATAAAAATTTTTTAAAGAAAAAAAAAAGAGAAAGGGAAACAACCCTTGTGGAGAAAGAGCTGGCCAACACCACCAACTGCCAAACAAGTACCACTCTACAGGGCAGACAAAACAGCCTTGAGGCAGTAAGGCATTGTGAGAGAGATACAGAAAACAGGAAGAGGTGAACATAACTTTAGAGTACAAATATATTTGCAAAACATGAGAAAAACAATCACCATAAGCTCCCCTCAGACCCTAATTGAGACAACCCATGACCCTCGGTGTCCAAAAGCTCTGGCATCCCTATGTGCTACAGAACAACAGCCTTGTTTCTAGTCTGACTCTTATCGGTATAATTGAGGGGAGAAACACTTTGGACAAGAATCCCATAGTTCTTACCACTGTCATCAGCTGCTGACTTACTGTCACAAAAAGGCAGGAGTCCAGGCAATAGCAGTACCCCAACACCCGTCGTCCTGCTTCTAGCCCAGCCCCTCTAGCCACCATCCAGGAATGCAGCTCTTGCAGAGATGTTATCTAGTCCTTCTTTCTGTATGTGCCACAGGCTCCACTTTCTCAGCAACTATGGATATTGAACACCTGACAAAGACATATCCTGCACCCAAAGCCTTTGGCACTGTTAAATTCTTCAACATCAAAACATATAGTTTCACCAATGGAAATAACGTTAAAGATGTATTACCTTCTGCTCTTCTTCCAGACCCCATGGACCACGATACCTTTCCATCTGACTTGTGGCTGAAATGTGAGCTTTTTCTCAAATCAGAGACTCTCTATTTATATCCCTAATATTAGACATAGTGCTTCACACATAGTAAATGCTTAATAAACCCTTTTTAAAAAATCATTCATTAATTCACTCAAAGGATGGCCACTGGATAGGTGGCAATATGGATAGATAGAGAAAGCTGACTATACCTTCAAATAAAGGTGATATGAAAAACAGAAGATACCAGTAACCAATAAAAATATATATTTTTTAATTTTCTGAAATGAAAATGATGGCAATAATCACCACCAGTAGACTGACCACTTGGTGATGAATTCTTTGCCCCTGACAATCCACAAAGCAAATGGAAATATAACATGGCTCTTAATCCTGGGAGCTAAATTTGTTTTTATAGTGATGATGGTGGAACTGTAGAAAAAAAGGGTCCCGAGACTTTCTGTTCCTATGCCTTGTACAATTGTTCTTTCAAATTTCAACCTTGGTCCTTAATCTACTTCTGTAGTGATGGTGGTGGAGTTGTAGAAAGGGAATAAATGGACCTGAGGCTTACTGTTCCTATACCATGTATAATCATCCATTTCAAAGGAAATTGGACATCTGAAGAGGGATTATGGCAGAAAGAAAGTCATTAGGAATGAAGCAGATGGAAATGCACAACAAGTAATTATGACATTGAGTGGAATGGGATGAATTTACACATGCAAAGGATATGGATAGCAGAAAGGATGAAAAACCAGGACCTGACAATGTGGTGTTTACAAGAAACACACTGATAATGAGAGAAGAATATAATATGCCTCAGCTGATCCAGAGAAGGCAAGGCTAGCAGTCATGATCTCTGACAGAGCTAGGACTAAAATGGACATAATTGGAAGGAATGAACAAGGTAGCTATCTTATGTTATCCATAATTATATATGGATAATTAAAGTTATCAATATTGGACTCATATGCTCCAAGTGTTATAGCAGCCAGATGTTTAAAGTAAAAACTAAATGATATACAGATGGAAATAAATAAAATAATAATAGTGGTGGATTTTAATTTTCCCCTCTCAGAACTAGATAAACTTAAACAACAAAAAAAAAAAAAAGTAAGAAAGAAGTTACAGAGACGAATAGAACCTTAGATAAGATAAATAAGATCAATAGCATGGAGCCCACACACACCTGAATGAGGTTAGTAGTAGATTTAAGCCTGAGAATACATGTGATCCAAACATAGTTTCTGGTGGGACAATAATGGCTTAGAGAGTATAAATATTCTGCAAAAGTCCTTCCATAATACTCATCATGTTATCAAGGTAATCTTGCATCCCTGAAGGATTGTGGCACTGGGTCAAAAGTTCCATTGGTATAACCACATTGGAAAGACTTGTTTTGGAAAGAGTATGGCCCTAGCAACAAATTGTGTCTGCTGTATAAAAACCACTCTAAGCAAAATACGGTCCTGGTAATATATGTTAACTCAGAGTCAGATGGGCTGAACTGATCAAATTAAACACTGATAGGAACCTAGAGAAACCGGTCTAATATTGCATTGTTAGAGGATTTGTGAATTTTTTTTAGAAAACAAGATATAAATATACATTAAGAACTATGAAGCTGTTCATGCTCATTGATCTAGAGATCCCATTACCAGGGTAAAGCCTTAAAAGCATTATTGAGACTGTAAAAAGCTGTGGATATGTGAAAACATTCATGGAAGCTTTGTTTATTATGACAAAATAATTGAAAATAACACAAATGCAACTAATTAGAGAAATGACTGGGAGGACGGTGAAATTTGAATGTAATAATTTGTATTATGTTATTGAAATGGGAAATATAGGAAATATAAAGAAAATAAGGAAAATAAATGAAGAAAAGAATAGAGAATAAAAATAATTTAAAAAATATAACTATACTTAAAAAATAACAGCCACAAAATCTAGAGAAAAAAGTATTCATGTAAGACAAATGCAAAGGGAACTCAAAAGCAGAGGATGTTTATATTAGCATATATGTATACTTTACATATTTTTAAACAAATTGTAAACAGCATGGAGTTTGTGGTCTTGCATATAATCTTTTTTAATGCATTTTTTTAGTTAAAAAATTTTTGATGGTGGTGGTAAAATAAAGAAAGAAATAAGCTTTTAAAAAGTACTCACAGATGATTTACTGGTGGGAGATTTGGGAGATGATAACAGACTTTTTGTTTTGCATTTGGCAAGATTGAAAATTTTCTTTATGGAAAAATGGTACTATATAATATTTGGATCATATATACTGTAAGGTATGAAAATGAGATATACTGTATCTTCTTTATAGTCTCTGTTTTTGTTGTTGTTGGTAAAAGGATAGCTGGCTGACAGTTGAGTTTGAGCTGTTGTATGCCGAGGTTCAATGCAACTGGTTTGGGGCCTACACAAGGATAACGAAGTGAATGACTTGGAGGCAGTTTAAAAAAAAACAAAAACCTATATTTAATAAGGTTTAAAAGGTTTAAGGATACGTAAGGATAGTTAATAAAGGTTGAGGATAGGATTGATTCCCTAAATCTAGCAGGGGTCTAAGCTCATCCCAATTCCCCTCTGATTTATGAGAATCTGCTTCGTGCATGGGTTTCCCCAAAGCCTAACTTGCAACTCTTTATCACTATTCAAAATCCCTAGGTCTATGCTAAATACTCTATGCTAGTTATAATCCTTTTATATATCTTAAGTAACTGTCTCCTTTGATTCTTTCAGCTCACTTCTCCACTTCAGTTCTTTCTGGGCCTAATCAGGTTTCTGGGCCTGGCAGGCCTCAAAAGCCTGCCTCCACTCTGGAACCACACAGATGACAAACAGTCTCTCTTTCTTTCTTCTCTTCTGGTCTTCTTCATCAATTTACCTCCCAATCTCCAACCTGCTTCCTCTCTTAACTGCTAGTATGATTTTCCTAGTTTTCCAGAGTAAATCCAGAGAGTGGGAACCAACAAGCCTCTCCAAGCAAAAATTAACTCCAAGAGAGCATTTGACAGTTGGAAAACCAACCAACTTCAAGCTTCCCAGAATTCTCAGAACTCTCACCAGGAATTCCGCCTCAAGATTCCAACTAGGCCTCCAAGTTACTCAGACAGGATCTTCACTCTATCATTAACCACTAAACCCCAAAATTAACCCAAAATCTATTTTAATCCTAATATAATCATATCTATATTTTCTTTTGTAACTAAGGAGAAAAAAATCTACATAATTCTTTTCTTAAAAATTGAATGGGGGGCAGTTGGGTGGCTCAGTGGATTGAGAGCCAGGCCTAGAGACAGGAGGTAGGTTCAAATCTGGCCTCAGACACTTCCTAGCTATGTGACCCTGGGCAAGTCACTTGACCCCCATTGCCTAGCCCTTACTGCTCTTCTGCCTTGGAGTCAATACATAGTATTGCTCCAAGACAGACAGTAAGGGTTTTAAATTTTAAAAAAATTATTAAAAAATTTGAATGGATGGACATTGTTATAATTCAGAAAAGATTCACTAAATATAAGGGCAATGTTTCTATAAAATCAGAAAAGCACAGATTGTCAGATTTAGAAAGGATCTCAATGACCATCTACTCCTAATTTTACCTGAACAAGGATTCCCTCTATGACACACAATTCTCAAACTTTGATTCCTTTGATTTCAAACCTTCACTGAAGAGGAATTCAATACCTCTGGAGATCCATCCCACCTTATATTGCCTATTTACAATTTCAGTTTATGATTCTTGGTTCTTCTCTCCAAGACCAAGTTGCAATTCAAACTCATGTCTTGTGACACTAAATTCAGTGTTTTTCCACTGCACACCACCCCTCAGGTAATCTATTAGATGCACCATTTTTCTGTGTACTTTTCACATAAACAATTGTATAAACAATTCTTTTAATGGTGACAGAGACTGAAGATAACGACTAAAGAAATATATCAGTGATGATCACACTAAAATATTGCTTTGAACTCTTGTTTCTGGTTTGACTAGCTCCTAGGTTGTTGTCACACTGTATTTCCATCAATTCTCCTAACATAGTTTCTAGGCCATTGTATTGAAATTATACTTTATAAATTTTATAAACTTTGTAAATTTGGAATATGGGTTGGGATGTGGCTATCTCACCTAAAAAAAATAATGTATAGATAAGTGCCTCCTCCTGTGTTTAACACCAATGAAATAGTGGAATGATACAGGGATGTTGAGCTTAGTTGCTGTGCCATTCTATAGATAGCAATGGAAGGGAAATGCATCAACAATCCAAGATAAATGTGAATGGTATTCACTTGATGGAGCCAAGTGCACCAAAGATATGTCGTTTTTTCTTTGACTACTTCTAAGCATAAAATCCTGTAGTTGCCTAACCACCTCCAATTGCAGTGGATTATATTGATACTCCCTAACCAAGCTATAATTCTTATCAGAGATGGTCTCCTCTAGATCTCTCTCACACCAGAACAAAACAGCTCAGACCCAAAGTGGTGAAATAGATGGGATGCCTCTTTTCTATACTGTTTATCCATTTGGAATGATATACATACGATCAATAAATGAAATCACTCTAAAGTGAAGGATTCTTTTCCTATTTCTTGAAATCCTGTTTTGGACTAGTCAAAGATTTCTTATGATATCTCTGAACTTTCGACTTTAGTTGAATAGGATTTCTGGGAAGCCTCTGAAGGAAAAAGAAACTTGGTTTAAATGACAGCAGATAAATGACGGGAAACTTAATTGGCCCCCAAACTACTATTGTTTCAAAATCATTCCTAGGAAAAGAAGGTTAAATTATGGGAGTCATAGCAAACTTCAGGCTAAACAACAGATTAGGATTAATTTTCTTAATGAACTTTTATTATACCCCTTTAAAAAGTAATGATGTCATGAGAATTGCTTTCAGGGAATTGCAAAATTCTTTTACTGACCTCAAACTTCCCATGAAAGCAAAGGCCCACTCTTCAATACTAGTATTTTTCTGTCATTGCTATTTGGTAGTGAGACATAGTATGCCACCACTTCCAGAGAACTAAAAATGAGTTATTACATATAGGATAATGGAAAGTCACATGGATAAGAGTCATACAGGTTAATGGGCAGGAATGGATCTCTGGTGATTTGCTTCACTGGACACAACTCTCACATCATTGAGATCATAGGTCCATTTACCTCTAATGTCCACAACTAGAACCAGTAAGTGGGTTTTAAGTAATAGCATATTTTTGTCAAAGTTAGAAGTTGGGTAATCTATCAAAGATCATGTAACTAGTGATTCAATTTGTTTTGAAGAGATGAGAATATGAAAGTTTTGATTTATTTGCTTTTTTTTGTCTTTGCATTATTTATCTTAAAGTTTTGCTGAAGCTTCTATATTATAGTCCTATGATATATTCCTGTCCCCATCCCTTCCATGAGGCTTTTTTCATGACAAAAACAAACAAATAAATAAATAAATAAGAACATTACATAAAACTCTATTCACTAAATAGATTTGGGTCTTCCTAGCTTCAAGCCCTCAGCTTTATCTATTGTGCCCCCTAACTACTGATTTCCATGGTCTTCTCCTTAACTTGCCATTTTGATTCTTCTAATACCATATCATGTCCTATAATTTCTTGACATATAACATTACCTGATGAATAGTGGTTTAAAAAATTTTAAATGTTCAATATCAAGCATGTTGGGATCATTGAAAGACCTATACAGTTTTGCAAGTGCAATATAGCCAAAACAATCAACCAGCAATTTATTAAATGCTATCCTTTGTTGTGATTAAAATATTGAAGAGATTGTTTTTTGGGTAAGAATATCAATTATTGATTAGATTAACATAAAATCAATAGATTGATAGTCAGTAGCTCCCTTGATGACCAAAGACCTGAAGGCAGATCTATAAATACAGTTTTGAAAGCTCATTATTTAGCCCCTCCATTGACCATCCCAAGACATCTCTGGTGAATAGATAATTGAGAGGTAGTCCATCAAACTCTTGACCCCTTCCTATCCCATAGGTGATGGAGGTCACATAGACAAAAAGAGAATCATTGTCTCCTTTACCTATTAACTGGGTTTTGTTAAAAGGAAAACATTCCTTGGAATTCCTAAGAACAAAGAAAAATTCAAAGATCAACAGATTGAATGGAGCCCCTCTAATCCAGGACTGACACAAGGATTGATTGGGGCCTCTCTAATTCAGGGCCATGACATAGGAATTAATATAGTATATAAAAAATAAATTCTCATACCCTCCTGTATTTAATTCTGGACTCAATTTTTAACCCTAACTTCTGCCAGAATCTTCTCAGTACACATATACTGGTAAAATGTCTCAATGAGGTACCTGTCCAAAGAACAGACAGGTCACTAAATTAGCAACATGCAGATGCCATCTGCTTTATCTCATAAGTGAGGGTAGTTCTGTTTTGAAAAAACTATAGATTTAATTGAAGAAGATTTTTAGTATCCTGTGGCTCAATGCAATTAGTACAATGCTAAGAAATTGCTAGAGAATCACTGTACTCAAATTATAGTATCATTAGCATAATCTTCAGACTCAGAAGGCAGAAAATAATGAGAAGAAGGGGAATTATTCATTCTTCTAAAAGGAAAAAAATGGAGTTTTTCATATGATAGAGAAATTTTTTTGGAATTTAAACTTTTTTTCTTCTTGGAAAAATAAAATGGTCTTATATTTTCCATTATCATATTTAGAATAATAAAGTAAATTTAAGTAGCTGGACCTGTCCTCATACCCAGAGCCAAAACTAGCAAAGAGTAGCCTGGGTCTAGTAGTAAAATCAACTTTTAAGACACATTCAACTGTGGGGTAAATGGGAAAAGACAAAGCAGAGTTAGGAGAAGGAAGCTTGTTATCTGGTACCATTTTAGTTTATCTGCTAACTAGTCCCTAGCTAATCAGATTAACCATTTAATCATTTGTATCTGTTGGTCTGAATAATCAAAGCTATGGTTTTTCCTATTTTTAATGTGTGGCTGTGCGACTTGGACTATAAGGAAAGCTAAGAGCCAAAGAATCAATGCTTTTGAATCGTGGTCTTGGAGAAGATGTTTGAGAGTCCCTTGGATGCCAAAGAGACCAAATCAGTCAATACTTAAAGACAATAATTCAAACTACTCTTTGGAAGAACAAATACTGAAGATGAAGAATTAAATACTTAAATACTTTGGCTATATAATAAGGAGACAGGATTCACTGGGAGTTAAAAACCCTGCTATTGGGAAATATTGAAGACAGAAGGAGAATGACATGGCAGAGGATGAGTTGGATAGATAGTGTCATAGAAGCAACAAATATGGACTTGGCCAGCCTTTGAGAAATAATGGAGTATATATAGAAGGACCTGGTGCGCTATGGTCCATAGAGTCTTGAAGAGTAATACATAATTGAATGCTTGAAAAACAAAACCTACTGAAAAAGTACAAGAGTTGATAATACCCTCTAAAATACCCCTGGAAGAGATATTTGCTCGTCCCACCCTAGTTATGGTTCCACTGGCATCTGTGCTCTCTAATTCATTCTAAAATATTTTAAGTCAATGATTAGCATCAGATCATAGATTTAAAGCTAAAATGAACCTTAGGAGCCAGTGACTCCAACCAGGGTTGGTGCTGAAGCTAGCTCTAGACAACTCTTGAGTCTATTGTTTAAATTTAGCATGAACTCAGAACTAGGGCAATGGCCACAAATCAGGGCTTTATTTATTGTTTTATTCATTGTTTAGTGTTTTAAAAGACCAGCTAAGTGGTGTAGTAGATAAGAGAGCTAGACTTTGAGACAGGATATATCCATCTTTCTGAGTTCAAATCTGGCCTCAGACACTTATTAATTGTGTGACCCTGAGCAAGTCACTTCACCCTATTTGCCTCAGCTTCCTCATCTGTAAAATGAATTGGAGAAGGAAATGGCAAACCATTCCAGTATCTTGGCCATGAAAATCCCAAATGAGGTCATGGAGAATTGGTCACAACTGGAAAATAACTAAATGACAACAACAAAAAAAGTTTAATACTGCAGATTAAATTTAAAAATATGTGTACATTCTTTTTTTCTGAAGAATTCTGTTGTTAAAACTTCTACAAACTTATTCCCGTTTTGCCCTATAAATGTTGCTAGAGCTCAACAGGAGTGCAATAGATGGCTAAAAGAATGAAATCATAATCAGAGTGGAGGCCTGATGACTGCTGGCTATTATTAATAATGATTATTTTTGTCATAATTATTATTAGTCTACATATACTATCTATTACAGTAATAATAGCTAGGTGTTGTATAGTTCCTACAATGTTCTAGGCATATATTTCACTTGAGACTCACAACAACTCTGAGAGGTAGGCTATTATTATTCCCATTTCACAGATGAGGGAACTGAGGCAAATAGCAGTTAAGCAAGACTTGAACTTTTCTGTCAACTTGAAATTTCAACTGGACTTCTCCAAATAAGATCAGGGAAAGGATCATATAATCCGGTTTTCCAAAGGGTTAAGTACTTCATGACCTTAAACTCCTAAAATAAACATAAAGACAAATATATAGGAGGATAAAACCAATACACCAACTAAATGTTTCTTTCCATCATATCCCCAGAATGTCTCTAAATGTTAGAGGGGGAAATAAAGTATTTTTGGTACAAAAGGAGGCCCATAAGGAATGAATGAAGTTCACATACATACTAAGATATTCACATAGCATTTTTTATTCTATCAAAATTAGAAAATATTAACTGAGCAATAGCTCAACAATTTATGGTATATAATTGAATTATATTCAGATTGTAAAAAAGTAATGGGTATGAGGAATTTGAAGAAACAATGGGAAAAACCATCTATGCACTTGAAAAAAGAAATTCTTTATTCCTTTTCTCTAATTTAATAGGGGACCTAGAGGTCCTTTTACCATAGAGATGTGTAGGGATTAACCAGCCCACAGTGAAAGGAAGTAGAAACTAGAGAGATGGGAAATGAGGTAAGAAGGGGATATAAAAGGGGCAAGCGTCATTTGGTCAGGGGGAAGTCAGTTGCTGACAGGTGCTGGCAGTTGCAGGTAAGTTGGCTATTGGGAGTGTGTTGGCTTGGTGGTTGGCATTTAGTTGCTGGAAGATAAAAGGCAAGCCTGAGCTTACTGAGAGGGCTTTAGCCTTTAGAGTGCTTTTTGACTTTTGGGATTTTTTGTTTGGGCTTTTAGTTTGGGGCTTTTAGTTTGGGCTTTTAGATTGTTTTCTTTCTTGAACTTTTTGGATGGTGATTGGTCTTTATTGACAGACCTAATTGGGGTTGGATTAAACACTGATTGGGTTGGTTTTGATTGGGTGGATTGGGTTGGAACTTTGTGGGGTGGTTGTTATTGTGGTAGCTATAGGTAGATATAGGCAGCTTTAGATAGTAATTATAGGTAGTTATAGGATAACTAGTATAGATATTAGGAAATTTCATTTTCTACCTCTTTCCTATATTTCCCTCCTTTACTATATTCATTTTACTATATTCTTTTACTATCTATTTTATTTATTATCTATTTTAATGAAACTAAATTGTTAATTGTTAAAAGCTGCTAGAAGTTTTCTTTTCTCTGGCTCAAAGGGATAATATTAATTTACAAATCTAATATATTCTCATTAAAACTAAAATTGTTAAAAACTGCTCTCTTATTTTGTCAGTCTCCTAATTTAACCCTAACACACTGTTATAGATTGAAGGTAGAGAAACTAAGAGAAGATATACATGACAGCTCTAGTAATATTAACTTAAAAAAACAGACATACACACACTAAAAGAAAGATGATGAACTCTGAATAGTCTGCTGGCTAATCTTGGTCTAAGTCAATGGTTCCCAAACTTTTTTGGCCTACTGTCCCCTTTCCAGAAAAAATATTACTTAGCCCCCTGGACATTAATTTTTTTTTTAAATTTTAATAGCAATCAATAGCCATCACTACTTTCCTGGATCGCTGCTGCACCCACCAGGGGGCGATAGCGCCCACTTTGGGAATCATTGGTCTAGGTGAACAGATGGTAAAACAAATCTCTCTTCTTTCAGTAAAAATATGGGAGACTACAGATTTGGAATGTTGCACACATTGTAGGATATGGTCGCGGCCAAATAAATGAGAGCTCAGCAATGGACATGACTTAGAAATATTTTAATGGTTTTTATAGAAAAACAAAAGGCAATGGTAACATTTATTTTGCTATTTAAAAAAAAAAAACCACCATCAAGAAAAGCTGAATATCCACTTTCTGCAAATCACTGCCTCTTTCTAGGCCCCCATTTCCTTCTAAAAAACCTAAGGGCATTTCTAAAGTTCCTCCTAGTGTCTAAGAATCCACAATGGTATATTTCCAACTTCCTTATCATGACTTCCCATGATCATAATAGATTGTCCACATTGCCAGGTCTAGTTTTAAAAAAAAAAAAAAAAGGTAATATACATTTATTAAATATTTTTGCCCATACATTGTATCTACAGGGCTTAAGACAAAGGTGTTATATACTAAGTTTTCTTGCCTTTTAAAATCTTCAAAGGATAGGGAGCAAAGCAGGGTGATCCCTAGTTAGCTACACAGTACCTGTGACCAGGGGGTACAAGTAGTTACTGTCTCTAGAGATCACTTTCAGGATGTCTTCAGGTAAATGAAGACTAGCCTACCAATCTGTTATTTTTCAGCAATAAGTGGTTCTATTGTTAGCCCCACAACAGGAGACCTCCTAAAATAAATCATAATAATAATTGGGAAATCTTTAGAATACTAATGTTGCAATAGCTTTTTTGTTTGTTTGGGGAGATGACTATTATGGTAATAACCTTTGGCTTGAATTAGTGGAAGGAAATCATCCAACTAAACAAAGCCCTAGCTACTGACAGCATTTTCAGTGGATTGTTTTGAAATCTAAGGGACATTTTGAGCTTAAAAAAGGAAGTGTATTTGAGTATATTTACGTATAGCCAGAAGTTGGCTGTTTCCTTTCTAAACAAAGAAAAGTAGCTTTGTTTGGGGTATATTTTGAAAATGTTTTGTTCTCTGAACATATTATTGTGAAAGTTTGATTTTTAGTCTGTATATCTTATGGCATATTGGCCTATGTCCACATTGGATGGATATCCAAGAGGACTTGTCTAACAATTTATATCTCTGAGAGAGACGGTTCAGCTGGACAATGAGCTGGGCCCAGAGGAGAAAAGGAGAGTGGGCTGGGTTGCTTACTAAAAATTGTAGAACTCTTTTACTGACCTTAAGCTTACCAAGAAAGCAAAAGCCCATCTTTTTCAGAAAATAATGGAAATGAAACAAGGGAGACCACTGCCTCTGAAGAATCACATAAAGGGAAATGGAGGGGCATATAGGAGCTCTGAGCAAGCTGCAAGATAGAAGTGAGGAACTTAGAAGTAGAATAGAATACGAGGAATTATATGATAGGGGGAAAAAAAGTGAGATAATCATATGGCAAGAGTGAAAGATGACAAGTAGACAGTGTACTCCACTAGTACCTTTGATGGGTCAGGAGAAAACAAGTATAATCCAGCCTTTGAGCAGGCAATAGTTTGTCTAACATGGAGCCCACTGCATCCCTTACCACTTGGGTGACAGATTGGCTACCTGAGTCTTTAAAAGTTATGAGACCAAGCCTTTCTTTTCATGGTTCTTTTTTTTCCATCAAATTTCCCTTTTTCTTTTGGCATTATCATCACTCTTTCTGACACTTAGGTTTATAATTTAGGAGTCATCCTGGACTCCTCACTTTCCCTCACCTCACTACAATCAGTTACCAAGACTTTTCATTCCTATCTCCAAATCTCTTATATCCATTCCCTTGTCTCCATTCATATGGCTCTAGTTCAGGGCTTTCTCATTTGCTTCTGGATTGTCTGAACTAGCCTTTCTGCTTCTAGACTCCTCCCTCTGCAATCTATCCATCACTCTGCTTCTAAGGTCATTATCCTAAAGCCCTGATCTGATTGTGACTCTTAACTAATAAAAACTATTAATCAACTTTAAAAGTCTTTAATTTGGCCTTTTAAATCCTTCATGCTTTGGCTCCATCCTCTTCTTTTCACCCATATTTTTTCCATTGCAAATTGGCCTTGCAGTTCCCCAAACTCATTATTTTATCTTTCACAGCTTGACACTCACTCCCTCCTCATCTCTGCCTCTTAGGCTCATTCAAGGCTCAATTCTGGTTCCACCTTCTATAGAAAGCCTTTCCTGCTTCCCCAGCTGTTAATATGAACTCCATCCACAGATTAATTTCTGGTTGAGATTACAGATTTAAATCCATGGCTCTTAACCTAGAATTGATTGGTCATCTTGGATAGATTTCATGGAATCCATAAACTTGAATGGGGGTGGGGGAAATGTGTGTGTGTGTGTGTGTGTGTGTGTGTGTGTGTGTGTGTGTGGACAGATAGATTTATTTGTATACATGTATTTTTTTTCACTAACTTCTAATTGAAATTTAGCATTTCCTTTGTTGTTTTTTAGTCATTTTCAGTTGTATACAACTCTAGTCACCCCTTTTGGAGTTTTCTTGGCAACGGTACTAGAGTGGTTTGCTATTTTCTTCTCCAGCTCATTTTACAGATGAGGAACTAAGGTAAAAAAGGGCTAAGTGACTTGCCCAGGGTCACACAGTTATTAAATGTCTGAGGCTGGATGTGAACTCATGAAGATGTCTTCCTGATTCTGTGCCCTCTAGCTGCCCCAACACTTCCTTTAATTAGAGTTAAAATAATTATTCTAAGAAAGGATCCATAGGTTTTTAGTATATTGCCAAACGAGTCCATAGCAAAAAAAGATTTTAAAATTCCTCATTTGGAGTTTTTAAGGTGCTTTGAAAGTCATCTGGTCTTGTCTACACCCTCATTTTCCAACTCAGATCCTCTGACTTGAGATCAGCTTTCATTCCAAGCAATGTACACACAGCCTCTTATTTATCTGTATAACTCATATCCCTCAAGTAAAATCTACACTCTTCAAGGGCAGGGACTATCTTTGATTTTGTCCTTTTTGTTTCCAGGATGCGGCACAGTGCCAGCAGTGACATCTTAATGAGTTCTTATTGAATTTAATTTAATCAGTTGAGTGATTCCTTAATAATAAAGATGGTGTGTTCAAAACATTCCTTACCTCCAGGCAGCAACTTGATTGGTTGAGAATGAGCCTAAATAGAACAGGTAAATAAATTCAATCCTTCTACCCAGATAGATAAATCCTAAAATCAACACAGGACAGTGATGGAGGAAATATATCATTTTTGGTTGGGGTCCCAAAAGACTTAGACATTGTGATATGGGGCTTCCAACCCAGAAAGAATTGTCAGTTAAGTTAGTCTTGGAGAATTCTAGCTAAAGTAGTGATTTTCATACTTTATTCAGTATCGTGCTCCTTTTTTACAAAAAAACTTGTCCCATACAACCCATATTTGTCATAAAGAATTATGAAAATCATTTCAATAACTCCAGATAGCACCACTGTGAGGCTTTTTACACTTAGCAATTCTGCAAGTCAATATAAGTCAAGTAATTTTCTTGGTATCGTAGACATAGTTTCTGGAAAAGTTTGTTTTTACTTATTAAAAAGCATCTAATTTTCTCTGGAAATTTTCTTATCTTGCTAATGTATTCTGCACATGTACTTTCAGAGTGTCATTTCAATTTATTAAGTTTTATGGTATCTGCAGCTAAAGCTTTCGTACAAAGTAAAAACACTGGTCTTTCCTCTCCAACCTTTAAAGTACTTGTGAATTCTAATTTTATATATATATATATATATATATATATATATATATATATA
>NC_058130.1:600679119-600735387 GCF_016433145.1 Gracilinanus agilis | reverse complement strand
ATATAGAGAGAGAGAGAGAGAGAGAGAGAGAGAGAGAGAGAGAGAGAGAGCACCTAGGAGTAGAAGAAGCAGCTAGAGAAGATCTTCAATATCACCCAGTGACTGATCTTTATATGAATAGAGGGTCGTGCTTTGGTCTGAGTAAGGATGGTTTCCTCAACTCTGAAGAATGAGACACTCCAAGGCCATCATGTTTCAGATGTAAAGGTGGGGAAAAATATTTTATTCAAGCTTTGTTATGGTTCCAAATGACCTGGGAAAATTACCCCAGTACGTATAACATTGTTGTCTGGGAGATTGTGTTCTTTCATTCCAAGTAGCCAGCCTACAAATGAACTTTTGGAATACAGCCCATTCATAAATTGGTGACTTCCTGTAATAGAAAACGAGGCTTAGAAACAATATTCAGAGACCCAGAAATATGGAGATAGAACATTTGCTGAAGATAGGTTAAGTGAGAATTATGTGTTTGTTTTAAGCAATTGCAAACCCCAAAAGATCTCATTCTGATAATCACTCAAGTATTGATGCCTACCCATCTTTGCCTTGGCCACTATTTTTCAGGCTATCTTTCTCCGCTGTCTATACAACTTTATCTGAGAGAAAATGGAAATACATTTCTAGCTGACCCACAAATACCTGTAAAAGTTGAGGCAAGGGATAAAGGTTAAAAAATAATAAAGGGAAAACCATTTTATAATTTGCCTGAATTAATTATCTGTAACCCATCAGACCTTTGGTCCTATGTGAATGGGCATGGTGTATTGGCCTATGAAATGCTTGATCCTTAGAGACACACGACCAGAGAAGCACCTTTAAATCACTCTTTGATTTCTCAGGCTGCTACAAGTGATAATCTAAGTATAAGGAATTTGGGAGGATTTATTCTTAAAATATGATGAATTATTTCTATAACTGGGTTTTGAATTAGAAGCTCCAATCAGTTCTTTGATCTTTGTGCACATTCTTTTGTTCTTAGGAATTCCAAGGAATGTCACCCACCTAGAGCCTGGTAAATAAGAAAAGGAGATAATGAAGCTCATATTGCTTAGTAAATCAGACCTAGTTTAGAGTAGGAGTTTTTGCTACATAACTGCTTATCATCACCCAATGGCTAGAGATGAGGTAAGAGTTTTGATGAACCATATCCCCATTGGCCATCTGCCAGTTAGAGGTGTCTTGGGATATCTAAGAGAGGGACTGAATAATGAGCTTCCAAATTTTATTTATGGACCTGCATGAAGGGACTTTCAGGGCTAGAGAATCATAGACAATTTATTGGTTAATGCTCATCTAATCAATAAATTGGTATTTTTATCCCAAAGCCAGTCTCTTGGAATTTTTAATTTTCACAAAGTGAAGCATTCAAATATTGTGCTTATTTTCATTGTATATAGCAAGGCTATTAGTGAATATCCTAAAGGTGCTTAGAATCTTAAGAGAATGCCAAGATGTTGACTCCCTTTCCACA
This sequence comes from Gracilinanus agilis, assembly GCF_016433145.1. Taxonomy (NCBI): domain Eukaryota; kingdom Metazoa; phylum Chordata; class Mammalia; order Didelphimorphia; family Didelphidae; genus Gracilinanus; species Gracilinanus agilis. Next base: position 600,733,916 of record NC_058130.1, on the reverse strand, counting down.
AGGGTGAGAGCAGGTGGGAAGAATTTCTAAGAGAACAATTAACAGTCTTAGCTCTTAAAGGCAGAAATAATTCTGTTCTTGTCTTTGTGCTTAATTACTTAGGGTCATAACTGGAATAGATCTTGGGAATCATGTAGTTGTGTAATTAGAATCTGTTACCCTAAAAAAACCCTACAATTCCCAGTACCCCACTCTTCCTGTCGTTACATGCTGACGTAGACAGGATATAAATCCTGTGGAGTTCTGTTTCTCACTCTCTTGTCTTCCTGTCACAGCTTTGATGGAACAGGTTTTTTGAGCAGGTAGAAAAGCTTAGTCATGTGGTTCTATTTTGTTAGATAATAAACTTTATAAAATATAATACTTGAAGTATTGGGCATTAATTTAAATCCTACATAATCCAAAAACCCTTCATTTTACAGAGAGAACTGATTTTCAGAGCATCTAAGTGACTTAAGATCTCATAGGTAGTGAGTGACAGAGTCAAGATTTGAAATGAGACACCCTGATTCGACATACAAATGAAATGATTATTTTGCCTACGTGTTGGCAAATCACAGAATGACAACCAGCTGTCCCCAAATCACACTCTCTCTAAGCCTTTGTCTTCTCATCTGTCAAGTTGGAATAATATCTGTTCTACCTCTCTGCCTCACAGGATTGAGGTAAAGAGCAAATGAGATAATATAAAGTAGTTTTGCAAATCTTGAAGTGCTATATAAATGTCAACCACCATTAAGATAAAGAATGAGCCTACAGGAGAGCCAGCAGGATTCAGTTGCTTCTATACCAGGACCATATGTAGGATTTATGTAACAATGAAGCCATAGAAATAGTTAGGGAACACATCAAATTGTGGGACCACTCCCTGTCCTTTCTACTAAATGTCATTGGCTGGCTGAGCTGTCACTTAGAATCAGGCCAGTCTGCGACTATTTTATTTCTATGTTATACTATCCTGGTTCCCCTAAGTCTAATTGGCAGCTTAGGCAGCCAATGCCAGGGGATGCAGGAATGCTGGAGGATGCAGGAAGCATCCTGCAGCCTCCCCCTTCCCATCCCATGTCTGCAAATTCAGTACAAGAAGGCAGGCATGCTGAAGACGCAGGAAGATTTTGACTCCTGGAAATGTTGGAGCAGCTCGAGGGGTGCTACCCTATCCATTGCCTGCAAGCTTACTGGGTCTCTTGTCAACTTGTAAGTATATGTGTGGGGAGGAAATTTCAGTTGGAGTCCCTTGCACGTCCAGATGGGATGATGCCCCCACCAAATCCACCAAGGTGCTGTGCCCTTGTCTAAACTCTAAGGTCTCTCCCAAACTGAAGGGTGAGGCCACTAGCTGCTCTTTTCTAGAGTTTCTTAAATAGAACCTGATTCTGCTGAAAGATCGTGGCAACGATAGCAAAAGACCCAGCTGCCTGACCGCTCTCAGCTTCAGCTACCCTAATCCCAGGCCTCAGGGAGCTTTGCTTTGTGACTAGAGTCTAAGGAACATATAACCCAATAATCTCCTGAACCCCTCGCGATTGTGTAATGCTGAAGGCAGCCCAATCTGGCAAAGCTCCAGGAGGTATAGAAAATATAGGTAAAGGTAATGGAAACACCAGGGATGTTATAATAGATCTAAATGATTGTGGGTACACACACTGGGGTTTAGGAGAGACTGGACCAGGATGGAAAGACCAGAGTTTACTGGATTCACACAAGAATGGCAGTTGGTCTTAACTGTCACATAGCTTCCCCTAGGCCAGAGTCTAGAAACAAGCAGGCAAAGTAAAAGGGATTAACTGGTTTTAATTATGTACAACTAAAAGGTGGGATAGGGATTTCTACTCTAAAACCTTAAAATCTAATGACAAAACCCACAGGGAAAGGGAAGATTTCCCTACACTAACTTAGTGACCTAAACAGACAGGGCCAAGGAGCTTTAATGGAGTCTCTGTGTGACTGCCTCAGACCTGGTCCTGACAAGCTTGAGCAGCACAGCTAAGGGCTGATGTGACTTTGGGGTTCTCACTGTAATCCACTGATTATCTCTGGATGCCAAGAGCCAAGGTGGTCTCAGGTACCAAGTTGAGAAGGTGTGCTCAAGACTCTGTCCACCAGATCCCAAACTTCTCCTCTTCCCTTTGTACTGTACTGTAGATCTTGTCCTCTTTGTTAGATGCTACCACACAGGATCCCAGGGAAATCAGGATGCAAGGTGTCCTTTACTCTGAGATCTCCCAGGGCTAACCACTGTTTGTGCTAACCCCTAACAGAGTCCCTCTCAGAGCACAATTCACTTCTTCCTACTCCTTCATTCCATCTTGGAATTCCCAGCTCCAGCTCCTTCCTGTTAGGTACACCTTAATTCTTAATTAATAACTACCTAATCTTCCTCACAACAGTTGGCAATCACAATGACTTCCCTGGAGAATAATATAAGAATAATTAATGATACATGACCAATATAATTAAATAAGAAATATATTATTATATTAAACATTAAATTAATATCATTAATAGTCAATTAGTTGATTATTGATCACATTTATATATGCAATAAATATTCCAACTATAGAAAAAAAACCTCACTCATTTCCTCTTCCTGTTCTGGATAAAGCTTGAAAGAGTCCCCAAAAGAATTGCTACTAATTTCAGGATTCTTTTGCCTTCAAGCAGTTAGGTTGTTGTGTGACATATATTGGAGATTGATGGGTAACGCTGACGAGACAAGAGTCAAAAACACAAAACCATAGAAATGGGGGTCAGGGGCTTTCATGCATGATACCTCGATTCAGGAATCATCATAGTCATAGCAATGGGTTTAGAGCAGGAGGGAAACAGAGAGATCATGTCTAATTCCTTTCATCTGCAGATGAGGAAGCTGAGGCAAAAGGGTTAAAGAATTTACCCTGGGTTACATAGCCAGGTGGCATAGTGTGCCTGGGTCAGGAAGACTCATCTTCTGGAGTTCAAATCTAGTCTCAGACACTTACTTCTTGTGGCTGAACCTGTGCAAGTCACCTTGTCTCAGTTTCCTCATCTGTAAAATGATTTAGAGAAGGAAATGGCAAACCCATATCTTTGCCAACAAAATCCCAAATGGGATCATGAAGAGTTGGACACAACTGACCAACGACAGCATAGATCAAGGACTGATTATAAGAGCTTTGGATCCAAGCTAAGCATATGGGGGTTAAGCAGAGGAAATAATTCATTGATTCAATTCAAAACAACTTTTTTTTTAAACAAAGAAACAGATCATGCTGGCAAGACTTTAGGGTTGTTGGAGGGAAGTTCCCTGGAATTTCTAAGCCATGCCTTTGGAGAATATCATTGCAGGAAAGTCTCCCACCTGTTACACATAGAAATGCACATTTTTACTCCAAGTTCAAAGCCCTGCTTGTCAACTAAACACTAAAGACAATCCTGACATCTCTCTGTGAGTCCAGGATTAGTTGGGTTCCATATTCATCTTATCTGTCCCCTTAATTAGTATCAGTCTGCCATTTTCCTAGAGGCTACCTTTGAAGGTGATTTTCAAACAACCACCCAGACCTGATTTCTGAGCTGATCGCTATAAGAAGTAGTGGAAGTAGAGGTAGGTAGACAAAGAGTACGAAAATCCTAGCCAAAACTTCATGAGACTTTTCATCTGTGTAATGGGATGAGGGTCTTTTCTATAGTCCACCAGTTTCTAGGAAGGGTTATCAGTCAGTCAGTCAATCAGCTAGCTTTTAATGAAATGCCTGTTTGTGCCAGGAACTGTACTAAGTTCTGGAGATAAAAGGAAATACAAAAACAGCCCCTGTCCCTAAAGGAGAACTCATAGACTAATGGGGGAGACAACATGCTGACAAGTCTTTTTAAAGATAGAAACAGGGTAAATTGGGGGAGGAGGGCAGTCTCAGAAGGAAGATAGTAAGATTAAGGAGGATTTAGGGAAGTCTTTTTGCACAGGTGGGGTTTTAGCTGAGACTAGAAGGGAGCTGACTAACTTTACACTAAATAAACAAACAAATAAATGAATGGATGGATGGATGGGTGGCTAAACAGACAAATAAATAAACAAATAAACAAACAAATAAATAAATAGAATGAGGAAGGAGACATGGAGATCAACCAGGGAAAATGCTCATGCTCAGTAAATGAAGTCTCTTGGGCAAGGAATAACAAGGTGGCAATTTTCACTGGGTCAGAAAATCTATGCAGAAGATTAAGCTATAAGAAGCCTAGAAAGGGATGGCTAGGTGGCTCAATGGATAGAGCACAAGGCTTGGAGATGGGAGTTCAGATCTTCCTAGCAGTGTGAAACCAGGCAAGTCACTTAACCCCTATTGCCCAGCCTTTACCACGCTTCTGCCTTGGAAATGATGCCTAGCATTGAATCTAAAACAGAAGGTAATTAAAAAATAAAAATAAAATAGACTAGAGAGGTAGGCAGAGGGGTTCAGGCTCACATGAGATAATAGTATAAAGCTCTTCAAATAACTACATAAATGCTAGTTATTATTCTGTGTCAGGATGAGGATAGAGCCCTGGAGTCAGAAAGACCTGAGTTCAAATGTGGCTTCAGACACAAAGATGTGAGATCCTGCACAAGTCACTTAACATGTTTGCCTCATCTGTAAAAGGAGGATAATAACAGCAGCTGCCTCTCAGGGATGTTGAGAGGCTCAAAACTGTGCACTACCTGCTACCAGGCTCTCCAGTTTTGTGGTTGCTTCCTTCACCGCGGCTTTTGCTTTAGCCTTGCTGGGCTTAAGCAATGTTTATAGAGCAAAGGGGAGGTATGCTGTTTAATAGTAGGTATTGCCAGGAAAAAAAAAACAACAACAAAAGAAGAAAAACAATTGTACACACGCTTTTAAATTCAAGCAGCATTATTAACACTTTTAAATCTAGGCAATCAACAAAACAATTAATCAAACCTTGATTTGTTGCAATTGCCCAGTTTCTGAGGCTCTATATGCTTATGTTGAAAGTTTTAAAATGGGTTGTCAAAAGTGAGTTAGAGCTAGCTCCAGCACACTCCCAAAACCAGGTGATTAAAAGGCTTAAAAGCCAAATAGATTAAAAATTAAACAGAATAATTGATTAATTAAAATAAAAATTGAAAAGCAAAAACTAAAAATAAAATAAGAGCCAAATAGACATATACCTTGAATTCTCCAATCCTACCTAAGACACTAATCAGCTGAATAACCTTAGTTATTTATGACTAGTTATTTAATTTTTCTTTCATCATCTATAAAATGGGGATTATAATGGTACTTACTTTACAAGATCAAATCACATACTGTAAAACATGCCATAAATCATAAAGCATTACTTAATGCTATTATTTTGCCACTCTGCTACTCACATTAAGTTAAAAATGTTTTGTAAAGCCCGAATAGTCTTATTAATATAGGTTAACCTTTTTAAAAATTAATTTTACATTTTGATTTATTTAAATTAATTTAGAATTATTATTATTTTTAAACCCTTACCTTCTGTCTTGGGATTGATCCTAAGTATTGGCTTTAAGGCAGAAAAGTGGGAAGGGATTCATGACTGTCATGCAGCTAGGAAGTGTCTGAGGTCATATTTGAACCTGGGACCTCTGGTCTCTAGGTATAGTTCTCTATCCATTGAACCATCTTGTTTACCTTTTCAGAATTGCTCTCATAAACACAGAGTCAACCCGACATAGTAGACAGAAGACAGCCTAGACCAATGGTCAGCAACCTTTTTGGCTGGGAGAGCCATAAACGCGTGCCAAAGGAGGAGGATGGAGGCAGAAGGCACTGGAATCTGGGGCGGGGGCTGAAGGGCTGCCTGGGGCACATCCTGGGGCTCTGCCTGGATTGGCGGGTCAGGAGGTGGAGCCAGATATGGCTTGAGAGCCATCCATTGCTGACCCCTGGCCTAGACAGAGAGGAAGATTTGAGTTCAAATCTTAGCTGGTAACCTTTCCATCCTTTAGGTCAGAGGTATCAAACAGGTGATAAGCAGGCTGCATGAGTCTTACAATGAGTCCAAGCGTGATCTGAAACAGTTCAAAATGTAATTGGGAAATATTTAACAAAATAAATTTAAAAATCTGTACAGATAGTATCAGATTTTATTTTATTTTATATAATTTTATTTTAATTTATTTTACCTAATATTTATTTTTAAATATTTATTTATATATTTTATGTGATTTTATTCATATTATATTAAATTTGATATTAAATAGAAAAACAAATACAGATAATATTATATTTTAAAACTAAGCCAATATGTAACTATGGGGATCCTTACATATAGATTAGCAGTCCTGTTCCTGTTAAGAAAGAATCCTAGACCCACTCACATACTCACTGGAAGTCATGCCCTTGCCATTCACTTAATTCAAACTCCAAGTTCTACATCTCCTTGTTCTTCTACCCATTCATTCCTCTCCTCCTAGCCTCCCAGCACTCTTTCTATATGTGCAGAGACTACAGGGAGATCAGTAATTTGCCATTTCAATAAAAAGAATTGGATGAGGACATTTTTGAAATTGCTCCCGAACATTAACAACTCTTTCTTGGGAAGATAGTACAACCTTGTCAACTACATAGATTCTCTCTCACTCAGTGCAGAGTTGGGGAAAGGCAAGCATCCACATGGCATCTCCCCCAACCATCACCCATAAAAGCACCCCCAGGATTCTAAGTTCTCAGATACTCCCTCCTATAGGCTCTTTCTTCCAACTTTGGATTCCACAACAGTAGGGTGACAGGGGTTTTCCTTAGGGCACAGAAATTTAGAAGGCGAAAAAATTAACACAAATTTTACTCCAGGAATAAAAATCAACGGAATTTAGGACTTACTTAACAGGAATAATTACTTAAACTAGGACAATTCAAGATTGTAGGCATTGTTAACCCCCATCTGCATTTATCTTTATACTCCATATTAATAGACATAATATATAATAATAGCAAAATAACCAGTTCCTCATCCCTCCCAATTAAATTTGTCTCAACTACTTATTTCTACATCATGAATTACAAAGTTAATTTGAGGGTAACACTTCAAGTTTCTTGAGAGGGACACGTTTTGTGCTGTTTGCCCAAGGCACCAAAATTGCTAGTTTATACTTCTGCCAGATTCTTATGACTCCCTCCTCCTCACCATAGATTGTCCCAGTTTATTCCTCTGAATCCAGTCATGAGCTACTCTATTCACCTAATCCATATACCTCAGGACCCATGTCTAGTTCTGCATCCTTTCTAACACCAGAATCAGAAATGTCTTGCCACTCTGGCATAATTAGAAGTTGCACACAACTGTGTGCTTCTACTGCTTTCCACCATAAGAAACAATTTACCTTTTGGTGGAATGAAAATACAAATACAAAATGTTCTATTTAGCATTCAAAGCCCTTCATAATCTAGCCCCTTCTTACTTTCCAATCTTCTTACATCTTACTGTCTAGCAAATACTTTTCAATCTAGTGACACTTGGTGCCCTGGTTGTTCCACAAATAAGACACTCCATCTCTGGACTCTGGATATTTTCTTTGGCTCTCCCACATACCTGGAGTTCTCTCCCTCCTCTGCTCCAACTTCTGACCTCCCACGCTTCTTTTGAATCTCAACTAAAATATCTCATATATTACTGGAAGCCTTTCCCAATCCTTTTTAATTCCAGTAACCTCTCTGTTAATCATTTCCTATTAATACTATATATAGCTTTGTATATATTTGCTTGCATGTTCTCTCCCCCATTAGATGGACATTGTACAAAGACTGAAAGACATAAAAAATAAACTGATAAAGACTATGTTTAAAGGAAATTTCCAATGAAGAGGATTAATCATGAAATTAATGGACTAATGTTCAAAGGAATTTGGGTAATGTAAATAGTATCACTACATATTCATATACATCCATCATTACACATAACCATCAAGAACTTCATAGAAAAGGAGAAGAGAAGATTTTTTCAAGGAACATCATAAGAAGAAAGGAGATCTGAAGTTTTGGTAAGGTACACATACATGCAACAGTAACATATAGCAAGAGGACATAACAAAATAACAACATAACAAAATAGATACACAAAAACATAAACAGGTTAGGATACATTGATTCACTAGTTGAGTGAATGAAACAATGTATAAATACTAACAAAGTTAGAATTAGCTATAGTAATTACTAACAATGGATAGTTAGTTACTAGCAACAAATAGCTGGTTATTTAGTTATATTTAGTTCAACTAATATATTAATAGCATAGGAATAGTCTAAAAGAGTTTATTTAGATAGGGAATAGTATCTATTTTAGAGTTAGAGGACAAGATAAGGTACTAACATACATTACACTACAGTACAACATACATAACAAAAATGCATTACATGAAGAACATATAAGGTACTACAGATCACATATCACAAATTATGTAAATAGATATGTAAAAAAAGTATAAATAGAGTGTATGTATTGTAAATTGTATATATGTAACATTTGTGTAAATTACATATACTTGGTATGTGTTATATTTACATATATCCATATATGTATACCACGTGTATTGTATATATGTATGTATGTAAATTCTGCATATAGTTTATTAAGTAACATGCATACAGTTTTATGCAAATGTTTGGTTTTCTGTAATTTAAAATTAGAGTGTTTACATATTTAGCTAATTTAAATGCAATTTGCATAAGTAAGTTTAATGTTTTGGTTAAACTTTAATGTAAAAACTTATTCAATATTGTGTTAAATGTATATTTTTCAAAATTTTTGCATCTTAATAGTAGAATTTTCTGTATTAGTTAAAAGGGTTATATTTCAATATTTACATGAAGTTTGTGTTTACATTTCTGTTTTGCTGTTAATTTTGTTGAAAATTTTGATTTGTATTTGTTGTTGATTTTGTACTTTGAACTCTTTAAATTGTATATTTCCTTTTACCTTTCCTTGAAATTAATCCCTAGAATAAGGTTGTAGTAGATAAGGGAAGGTAGAGTAAGTATGGTTTGTTTATTATTTGGGGTTAGAATTTATTATTTGGGGTTAACTATTAATGCACAAATACCAAAATATTGTGTGGAACACTATTTTGGCTTTGTGCAAAGGGGGGGACTGTTATAGAAAAATTGTAGAGTAAGATTTATTATAGTTAGTGCAAAAGCAGACCAGGCAAAACTGGCAGGAGCTGAGAATTCCAAACCTGGAATGTTGGCAGGTGCTTGTACACACAGTGACTTGAATAGCTGGCAGTTTGCCTTTGGGAATGAGTTTTTGAGTGGAGGTTTTTGGCAACTGTTTAGTAAGCCTGTGGATTAGTATTGGGATCTTGAACTATGGAGTTGACCTTGGATTGTACTGTAAGAGCTTCAAGCAAGACCAAGGAGTTCTCAGGTTGAGATAGGAGTTTTCTGAGCTGGTGGACAACCACAGAAAATCCTATTCTCCCTAGCTTCTATTGGATTAATTGCTGTATACCTGAAGTTTTCTGGGACCTGATACATCTAGAAAATATCCAGCTGCTTATAATTAGTGATAGGGAAGCCATTTTACCTTACCAACATTCCCTGGCAGTTAACCCCCTAAGTGACAGTTGATTCCTCTTATCTCCCTTTCCTGCCCTTGTTAATTATTACAGTCTTTTTATATAAGCTTCCTTGATTTCTCCTTCCCAGACCACAAGAACCCACTGTTGAATTAAACTGTTTTCCCAGGCTGTGTTTGTTTTCTGTTATCTTGTTATTCCCCAGCTAAGTGATAGTTTGTCACTTACCCAATTCAGTTGTAGGACTAAGTTAACCCCAGCTGTAAGAATCTCCCCTTCTGATCCCCTACCAATTCCCCTACCTATTCCAGTTACCTATTACACTTCTAAGTTTGTACCTTGCTCTTGCTTGTCTCCATAATAATTTTCTATGGCTATGGATTTTTTGTTATGTTTGCTCATTTCTTCAGTATTTTTCTTATTATTTTGTATTGTAAAGTTGGCCTCTGTTTTCAGGATAGAGAAGGCACTCTCTTATATTTCAGTTTTTCCTTGCTGCTATTCTCAGATCTAGTTCTGAGTGTTTTTAAATTTCAATTCTTCCAAGATGGTACTGAGAGACCTGTGGCCTGAGAGCCCTAGATGCCTCTTCTCACTGCTGATTTGGTCTCTCCAAGAGCCTACTTATGGATTCCAGGGCCAGGTGCATTGTTAGTTAATTTGTGCTGGGGCTTAGGGCCTTACCTCAGGCTTGGCCAGTGGATCCAGTCCTCACCTTGGGCTTGCACTGGCCAGACACACTGAGGACTCTCTTACACTGAAGCTTGGGATCTCACTGCAGTCTCTCATTGCACTGGGGCTTAGAACTTCAAGGGATGAGTGTAAGATTGTTCCAGTGTTGGCTTAGGCAGGGTCTTGAGCTCTTGACGTTGGTTTGGGTCCAGGTTCAGAACCTTAAGCAGTAGGGAGTGGGGATGGGGGCTGCTATTGGTTTGTGTCAGTGTTCCTTGGTGTAGCATTCTTATCCCAGTGAAACAGACACTCTCTATCTACTTCTTGAAGCCTTTCCAGCATGGAATATTCTTGGCAACAGATGGTATCTGCTTCTGAGAACTAACTAACTTAGTATGTAGTCTCATTCCACTAGTCTGGTCATTTGGTAATGAATTGTTCATCATGGAAACCCATGGAACAAAGAAAACTACAAAATGACTTTTAATTATATGGAACAACCTTCTACTTGTGCTGTGACAGTGAGTCAGTAGAGAAAAGTTGATGAAGAGTACTAAGAATCACACAATTTTTAAACCATCTATAAACAACTCATTTATTATCATTCTATTGCCCACTAACCAACAAATAGACATACTACTGAAGGGAGCAAAGTGTGTCAATCTTATCCTTCAAAGAAAAAAGAAAAGAAAGAAGTCACAGCTAAATGGAAGGGTGACATAGATTCTTCTCAGAGAGGCAAATAAACTGAGTGGAATTTATTTTAATAGCATGTTCAATAAAAAATGTCATTTCATGAGACATTTAGTTATCTTATGTGTCAGCGCTCATCAAAAAGTATTTTTAAAAAACACCATAAAAACAATTTTTAATATTCATTTAAAATTTTTTGAGTTCCAAATTCTCTCTCTCTCTCCTTCTTACTCTCCCTCACAACCTACCCATTCCTCCATTATTTAAAACATTTTTTAAAAAAAGAACACCATAAAAATAACTGCAACTTAGGTGCCAAAATCTTTTTTCAGAGGATGAAAAGGTGGAGAAATTCTAAGAAAAAGTCAATAAGACCCTTCAAATTAAATCAATGTCTAATTTAATATTGTGACCTCAATGCTAATATAGGTCCTTATGAGGACAGTAAAAGAAATGTTGTAAGATTTCGCTAAAGAATAAGGAATGAAGGGGAACAAAGACTTGAAGAATATGCAAAAGCCTCACTCATATATCATGAATACTTCTGAAAAGAATCAGTATGAAGATCAACCTGAGTCAATAGAGTAACAAAGGGATCAAAACAAAGCTAATGTGAATTTTGTCTGCTTTGAAAGCTATAACATTCAGAGTGAGAAAGGTGATAGTCTTGAGGCTCTAGTTAGATCACATCTAGAGCACTGTCCTAGTACCAGGCACCATTTTTTAAGGAAGAACATGCAAAAACTGAAACTCAGGATTGCTCACACTGTGAGGGCCAACACTGAAGACTATACCAGATGAGAATCAGTTGAAGGGATGGGGGATGTTTATCTTAGAGAAATGTGGAGTTTGGAGGAGAACCTGATAGTTGTCTTTAAGAAATGATTAGAACATTATATATGAGAAGAAATTGATTTGTTCCAGTTAGTCCCAAAAAGGAGTATTAGGGGCAATGGATAGACATTTCAGAGACAGATAAAGGTTTCATTCAAGGAAAACTTCCTCATGATTAAAAAGTGAAACAGGCTGCTTTGGAAAGTCTTCAATCATTGACAATTTTCAACTAGAACATGGCATAATGATGGTATATTTTTGCTTAGATATGAGTTGGAAAAGATGGTCTAACAGATATTTTCCTATACTTACATTCTGTGAAGGGAGAAAGGAAACAAGTATTTACTAAATTCTTATCATGTCAGTCACTGTGCTAAGCTCTTTACAAAATACTATCTCATTTGATTCTCAAAACACTGGGAGCTAGGTGCTATCATTACTCTTATTTTATAGTTGAAGAAGTTGAGGCAAACAGAGGTTAAGCGTCTTGCCCAGGGTCATACAACTAAGTGTTTAAGGCTGCTTTAGAATTCAGATCTTCCTGACTCCAGGTCCAATGTTCTATCTACTGAGTGATCATGTTATTAATATTCTTCCTTTGTCTAGGTGAAGTTCCTAAAAAGTTACAAGCCTTCATAGAATCTTAGAGTTGGAAGGGACTTTAAAAAGTCTATTTATAGCAAGTTTCTCTGATAAAGACCTCATTTCTCAAATATATATGGAACCAAGACAAATATATAAAAAAGAAGTCATTCCTACATAATAAATAGCCAAAGAATATAAATAGGAAGTTTTCAGGAGAAAAAAAAAAGAAGTCAATTATCAATAGACATATGAAAAGGGGTTCTAAATAACTACCAGTTAGAGAGATTCAAATTAAACTGAAGTGCCACTTCACACCTAATATGACATTGGCTAACATGTCAAAAAAGGAAAAGGAAAAATACTGGAAGGGGTGTGGAAAAATAGTGACACTAATGCACTGTTGGTGAAGTTGTGAACTAATCCACCCATTCTGGTAGACAATTTGGGATTATGGCCAAAGGGCTAAGAAACTGTACATACCTTTTGACCCAGCAATATCACTACTGGGCCAGTATCCCAAAAGGATCAAAAAAAAAGAGAAAGGACTTATTTGTACAAAAATATTTATACCAGCTCTTTTTGTGTTGGAAACTGAGGGGATGCCAGTCAATTGGGGCATGGCTGAACAAGATGTAATGAAATATTGTTGGTCTATAAGAAATTATGATTAGGATAGTATTAGAAAAACTTGGGGAGACATATGAATTCATACAAACTGAAGGGAGCAGAACCAAGAGAACATCGTATGCAGTAAAAAATATTTAACTGTGAAAGACTTAGCTACTCTGATCGAGACAATGATCCAAGACGATTTCAGAGGGCCTATCGTGATTTAAAAAAAAAATGCTATCACCTCCAGAGAGAGAATTGGTGAACTTTGAGTGCAGATCAAAACACTTTTTATTTTTTAATAAATTTTTATTTTTTAGAAAAATTTTCCATGGTTACATGATTCATGTTCTTACTTTCCCCTTCATCCTCCCAACCCCTAACCCCCCATAGCCGACGCACATTTCCACTGGTTCAAAACACTTTAAAAAAAACATCTTTCTTTTTATTTTTTACCTTGTATTTTCTCTTGAACCATGGTTAATATAGAAGTAGTTTTTTTAATGATTTCACATGTATAATTGATAGGAAATTGGTCACCTTCTCAAGGAAGGGGAAGAACAGGAAGGAGGGAGAGAACTTACAACTCAAAATGTTTTTTAAAAAGTTAATATTTTTTGCATATAATTAGGAAATATTTAATGAAATAGATAAAATGTTTTTTTTCAAAAAGAGAATATATAGCATTGTTTTAATTTAAATGAATCAGTCTCAGGCAAAACTTGCTTCCAAAGATATCACAAATATGGAGAATTTGACAAATTCTTTACGGTCAGTTGACTACTCTTGTGAAGTAAGGACTCAGGATGGGTAGTTAAGTCATTGTGTGGCTTGCATGTTCAGGGCTTAATCTAGAAGTCTCTAGGTTTCCTAACTATATTTTCATATAGATGAAAAAGATGTTTACAATCACTCACACCAGAGATACTTAGAACTGCTTATCTCCGATCAATTTGCCTACTATTTATTTAGTCAAAAGTAGAGACTACTGATTACTGACAGGGGCCTGTCTGTCATGCCTTGACAACACTTTATTGATTTAGGTTTCCAGGATTTCTATGCACTAATGAAATCACGGATCTAAACCAAACTAAACAAAGTAATAGATCACATATACATAGTGGTTTATGTTTGACAATAAGTTTTCCCAGTGTTTCCCCTCCTCTCCTCCTTCACACATACATTTTTGAGTTGTTAAGATTCCCAGGGAAATGACTACCCTAATTTCAAGGTACTTTATGGATCTGTATTCCTGAAATTATAACTCACAAGCCCCTCCAGTGCATTTACCACTGGGCACCACTAGCCCAAAGCAAAGGCATTGATTAAAATGGCATAGCATGAATAAAATAGTTTTCCCATAAACCTAGGAAAACTATCCCACAAACACACACAGTGTCGGTGGCAAGAGTTGGTACCCACACTAGCGGAGGGGTACACATGTAGAGAAGGTACATGGCTAAGGCATCTCTCCCCTCTGACACTGAAGCCCCTTGAGGTCCTTTGTCTTCTTGTGGTACAGCTGGCTGGGTTACTCTCTGTACTCCCTGGATCTGCTCCTTACAGCTTAGCTCAACCCTGCAACTGGCCTTTCTAAGCTGGTCAAGAAGCTTCTATTATTTCACTGCCTAAACATATGGCAGGAGGAGACAGAAATAACAATATACCCCATGACTCTCTCTATTATCCTATAAAAGAGGCACAAGAGAAAAGGTGAAGAGCCATTTTCTCTCATCAGTGGGCTTCCTCTTCTAAACCCAATTCTCTTCTTAATGTCAGAATAACACCCCCCCCCTTTAAGAGGAATCAGTCTCACCACTCCCTTTATTGAGAGTTATTTTTTAAAATCTAAATCTTTACCCTCTGTCTTAGAATCTCTATTGTGTATTGGTTCCTAGGCAGAAAAGTGGTAAGAGGTAGGCAATGGGGGTTAGGTGACTTGCCCAGGGTCACACAGCTAGGCAGTGTGTGAGATCAGATTTGAACCCAAGACTTCCTATCTCCAGGGCTGGCACTCCATTCACTGAACCATCTAGCTGCTCTTTGTCTATGTTATTCTTAATTTAAGCAGAGGAAATGAGGTGGCAACAGAAGGGTCTACACAATATCCACTTGGATGAGGCCTCCCCACAAAAAGAAAATTCTTGGGTTACTAGAATAACATGCACAAATAACTCAGTACCAGGGAAAGGAAAAGCTTTGTTCCTTGTTCCTCCTTAGCTTTATAGATAGCTCCTTTATGACATAAGAATTACTAGGTTTGCCTCAAATTTTGGCCTGGTACATTGGAAAGAGAGCTGAATGTGGAGTCAGTGGCCTGGATTCAAATCTTGATTCTGACACTGTTTACCAATGTAATCTTAGCCCCTCTTAACATTATGTTTCTCTACTATCATAAAGTGAAGGGACTGTTCTAGATGACTTTTAATATCTCTTCTAACTCTAAATTCATCACCCCATACAACCTACAGTCCAGGGAGAGGCATTAAACCTTATAAGGTACAAACTATGTTTCACACTCTATACTAAATGCTTTAAAAATATTTAATGGTCCAGGAACTCCCTCACTTGGTCCTCTTCATCTGACACCAAATATTTGAAATACATAGGACCCTGGGATGATATGAGCTTCTCTGGAGAGACCACATAGATGTGCAGGAACCTTTAGGGAGCCAAGTCTAAAGATATATAGTCCCTTTCTTTCACAACCTCTGTGCCCCTAGGTCTCAAAACTCTGTAGCCTCCTATTCAGAGGAGATGCTAAATAAGGGTATCTGAATTAGCCATGAATTGTCAGTCATCTTCCATATGGTAGCAATGAGACAACCAGGGTCTGACCTCATAACTCATCTAGTATATATGACTTATGAAGTCCCTTCTAACTGATGTAAAGAGGGCTAGATGGCCAAATGACATGGGTTGAACATCTAGCAAGTAGTCAAGGAAAAATTTGAACCCAAGACTTTTTGACTCCAAAAGACCAGTGGTTGATGGGCTATACTCATAATGAGAGGAATTTATATTTTATTAAGGAATTTCCAGGGAAAATAGTAGAAGAACACCTTATATGTTTATTCATTCCTATTTTGAGAAGGGAAAGTCATTAATAAAAAGCAGTCACAGGACACCTTAGATATTATCTTGCTCTCTCCTCTCTCTTTCCCTCTCCATCCCCCCATCTCTCTCTCTCTCTCTCTCTCTCTCTCTCTCTCTCTCTCTCTCTCTCTCTCCCAATTTTTCTATCTCTCTCTTATTTTTCCCTCTCTTTCTCACTCTCTCTGTCTCTTTCTTTTTCTCACTCCTAACTATTCCTGCCTTCACCATTCCCTCTTTTCTCCCTGCCTTGTCTCGCTTCTCCTCTCCTGATATTACTTCTATTTATGAACCAAGACATTTCCTTAATCAATGCTAATATGCACAAGAATAGTGCTACAAAGATATTTATATACATACACATACACAAAACCTTATGTAGGAAAAATCAATTGTCTTGAAGTGAAATTTAATATAATAAGGAACTATTGCTGTTAACTTCAAGATCCCCAAGATGGTCAAATAATCTTCCATATGAAAGTTTCCATCTACTTCCTCTAATCCCATCTTCAGTTTCATCAGCTGAACTCCCTCGGTGCAAACTATGTATGGTTAAGACAATGGTGCCAAACTCAAATAGAAATGGGGGTCCCTAAACTGTGCATAAGGAGTCAAGAAGACATGGCTTCTTAAAAATTGTTATTACATTTAATTGGGAAAATAAAAAATCTTTGAATTAAAAAAATGAAGAAGACATGATTCAAATTCTTCCTTGACCACTTACTAGCTGTTCAACCCTTGTCATCTGACCTTCTGAGCTTCTCCATGTCAATTAGATAGACTAAATGACCTATGAGGTCCCTTCAAGCTCTAATACATGGGCTACATATTGATGTTATCAATTATTTTTTTATTTCTCTTGTTAAATATTTCCCAATTACATTTTAAACTAGTTTGGGCTCTACTCAGGTGTGTTATGGGCTGCAGGTAAGCTGCAGGATGTTTGACACTTCTGGCTTAGGAGATAACTCCTAGGGAGATGGCTGAGACAAACCAAAGTTTGGTGTGTAGAAGAATACAGCTAGTGTCAAAGGCAAAATTTGAATTCAGGTCTTCCTAACTAATAGCTCTTTCTACTATCCCATATTTCCTCTTTTCCCCTTTCAGCAACAGTATTTCAAATGTTTTATTCAATTTTATTTTTTTTTCCATTTTAATTGCTAACATTACAAAATTTTTCCCTGCCTTTTTTTCATTGAAATAAGCTTTTGACTAAATGATGACTTAAGGAAATTCTTGAGGAGTTATTCTGGGAGCATAACCATTGTGTATAACCTTTTTCATCTAGAAAATATTGAACCAACTTATGATTTATGGAATGTCTATACATACAAAAAAGGGAAGGAAAAATATTCATAATACCATATTAATATTACTAAGTTTGGATAAACTCACTAAATATAGGAAGAAATTTTCCTAGTGAAAACTTCATTTTTTCCCCCTAAATTAAATATTATCTTTTCACTGGTATCTATGTCACAGGATTTAGAGTCATAAGATATCTTGAATTTTTCCTTTCTCTGCTATTTACTATGACCTATATGACCTTGGGCAAGCCACAACCTTTCACTCTTTGGACCTTAGTTTCCTCATCTGTAAAAGGAATTCATTGATTTAGATGATCTCTAAAAATTTCTTACAGTTTCTGATCACATGAACCTCTTAAAGGTTTCACAGAACCCACTAATTAACATGATATGTAAAGGTGAAGTTATGGTCTTAGCTCATTTCAATGAACCAAAGAATTCACAAAATATTTCATGGGAGATTAATCATCATTTGGCAGCCCACCAAGTAATCAAACCCAGTAGGAATAACTAGACAGAAGAGAGTCAAACATTCACTGTATTTTATTTTCTATGTGGATTTAAAACTAATCCCGACCCTTTCAATATGTTTCTAATTTTCACGACAGCCTCCCCCCAGGAGAAATATTCCTCTGCCATGTGACTAGGCTCTCTGTGGCTCCTTGGAGTTTGGTATTGTTTATGAGGATCCAGCTCCACCGTGGCTATATTTTGCAGATTAATAGGAGTTCATTACTTTGTGGTTTGGTTCTTCCTCATTGCACTGTAGACATTTTGGTATAGCTTGGGAATGTCAAATACTAAAGACACATGCTGGGCATTCTGAGACCATAGTAGGAACTTAATTGATTTGAGTGGGGATTTTTTAATAGCACTATTTCTCCAAGGTCTATAAAAGCCTGTGTTATCAGCATATGTTTATTTGAATATTTAGTGGCAGGACCTAAAAGGGGTGATGATTATAGGTGGATTTTGAAACCATTTAAATTGGTGTCTCTGTCAGTGTTCAAAATAACTTCATTGTCTCTTTTCTGGTTAGCCTAGTAGTGAGTATTCAATAACTACTTTTTAAACTGAACTGAATCTTTAAAAGAGAAGCTGCATGCAGTGGCATAGTATTAGCTTTATAAATGTATTGAAGATGAGCTACAAGGAATCAGGAAAGCACTCCCTCACCTCACCACCAACTCTGACTAGTGCAAGGAGGAATCTTGCACATGCACAAGAAGAGAGCTACTTCCATATAAGAGGGACCACAAAGACCTTGAAAGGAAGACCCACATGGAAAGCTTTACCAATTGGGCCGAGAGTCAGTGATTGGATGGATGGGAATCAACGTAAGAATGAGATGCTGAGCTAAGAGGGATGATGACTGAGGTCTGTGCTGAAAATCACTGTACAAATGAGGACTCTGGGAAAAAAGTCATCCAGGACTTCATAGAAGAGCTACCCTGGTGGCAAAAGGATGGAGCATCAAAGGGGAAGGGGAAGGAGAAGGGAAAACGAGTAAGCATTTATTAAGCACCTACCATGAGGCAGTTAGATGCCACAATGGATAGAGCACTGGGATGGTAATAAGGAAGAGTCATCTTCATGAGTTAAAATCTGGCCTCAAACGCTTATTAGATGTATGGGCAAGTCACTAAAGACTATTTGCCTCAATTCCTCACTTGAAAAATGAGCTGAAGAATGAAATGGTAAACTACTCTAGAATCTTTGCCAAGAAAACCCCAATTAGAGTCATGGAGAGTTAGACATGACTGAAAACGACTGAACAACAACATATGCCAGGTATTATGCTAAGCTGTTTATAAATATCAAGAAGATTAGTTGATGCAGCAAGGAACCTTGGAACCAAAAGAGATGCCTGAACCAAGGTGTAAAAAAACTCAGCGCCAACATAGTCCTCCCCATTCCTTGGTACCATGAGTTTGTGTTGTTTCATGGTCAGGCAACATCGAGAAGTGCTCCTCTCTAATGCTCTAGTGCTCTTTTACTGCACAGAGAATGGGGTAATGGTACCAGTTAGAGGGGCCATATAAAGTCTTTGTGGAAATCTGGATGAATTTTCTTGTTTGTCTTAAAGCTTGAATATTAGCCAATCCTGCCCTTCCTTCTTTTCTATTAATTTTGGATCATTTTATCATCAAGTCCAATGGCCTTTTCTCCATTCTCAATCTTCTTGACCTCTCTGTAGTCTTTGATGTTTTCAAACTCTTCTCCTTAATGTACTCTTTTCCTTAGGTTTTCATATCACTTCTCTCTCCTGATTCTTCTCCTACCTATCTGTCTGTTCCTCAGTTACCTTTGATGAATCTTTATCCAGCTTACAACTGCTAATCTGGACTCTCTCCTGAGTCTCTCTTCTCTTCTCTCTATTATTTTGCTTAATGATCTTTTCAGCTTCTATGGACTCAACTATCATCTCTATATAGATGATATCCAGATCTAGTCTTCAATTTCCAAACAAGACCTCTCAAACAAGATATCCTATAGATGTCTTAAATTCATCATAAAACTTACCACCAAAATGGTACTCTGAGATCTGCTACAACCTCTCAGAAATAAAGCAAAACGAACAAAAAGAGAATGAGTCTTCTATGAATGTTCCCTTTTGAAGACCAGCAAAAAGAGTAACCATTCTCCCAAAGCCATCCCGAAGGAGTTTGAACCAGCTAATTCACCTGTGATTACTAAAACTCATCCTCCAGGAGTCACCAAGAGCCACCCCACACTGGAAGTTGCTCATTGCTCCATGAAATTGAGCAGGGAATTCCTTTTATCAACCTGCTATGAACCAAAATGAGGCATGAAGTCCAATACCTAACACTTCTGAATCTTGATCAACACTTAGCGTGGGTCTGCCATATGTTCGCTTAGCAAATAATAACAGCTCACATTTATATAGCAATTTACAGTTTACAAAGTATTCGTCTCACAATAACTCTGGGTGGTAGGGAATGAGTACTATCGTCTACATTTTGGAAATGGGCTGTCCCAGGGTAGAGCTGAGCTGGGACTTAAATGGGAGCTTTCTGATTTCAAGCCCAATCCCCTTCCTTCGTATGTTGCTTGCTGCTCTCCCTTCTAGGAGATATCAGCGATGGAATGATTTCTCAGTTCTTTTCTTTTTCCCCCTACTTTGGCTATTGAAGGTATCCCTTGACAACCACATTGTATAACATGTGAATAAAAAAATTTGTACCCCAGAACAAGGATTCGAGATGGTGAAGGGAGAGGAGCACTGGGGCAGATAGATAACACAGTGGAAGAGCACTAGGCCTGGAGTCAGGAGAACCTGGTTCAAATATGACCTGAAATACTTCCTAGTTATGTGACCTAGGGCAAGTCACTTAATCCTGATTACCTAGTCTTCACCTCTCTTCTGTCTTAGATTTGATATTTAGTGTCAATATTGAGACAGAAGTTAGGGTTTAAAAAATTTTTTTAAAGAGAGAGGAGAGAGAGAGGGAGGGAGAGAGAGAGGGAGAAAGAGAGAGAGGGGGAGAGAGAAGGAGAGGAAGAGGAAGAGAAAGAGAGGAGAGAGAGGGAGAGAGAAGGGAGAGAGGAAGGAGAGAGGGAGAGAGGAAGGAGAGAGGGAGAGAGAGAGGGAGAAAGGGAGAGAGAAAAGGAGGGAGAGAGGGAGACAGGAGGGTGAGAAGGAGAGAGAGAGAGAGAGAGAGAGAGACAGAGAGACAGAGAGAGACAGAGACAGAGACAGAGACAGAGACAGAGACAGAGACAGAGACAGAGAGAAACACTTTAGTTCTTATTGTAATACCTTTATTAAGCTCCCAGAAATCTGAGTGAAAAGGAATCTTGAGAATTCTTGCTATCTTCCCTAACTTCTGTTCTCTTCTTTTGCTTTCTCATTTTTAATACTTTAACTGACAGTTGTTTTCTAAGGAGGAAGGCAAAAAAACATTCAATTGGTCCAGAGCCTACTTCTTTTGGTTACCTCAAGTCCTACTGTAGGCTGTTAGAATTCCCATCTTGTGTCAAAGGAATCTGAGGTCCTGTTAGTGAGATAGTGCAGCACACAGGCTGCTGGACCTGGAGTAAAGGAGAGCCTAGTTCAAATGAAACCTCAGATATTTGCTATTTGTGTGACCCTAAGCAAGTCACTTTATAGCACCTGCCTCCCAGGATTATTTTGAACATCAAATGAGATAATATTTGTACAGTACTTTCCAAACCTTGAAGCTGCAAAATAATAACTAATAAAATAATAAGGGGACAGCTAGGTAGCTCACTGGATAGAGAGTCAAGCCTAGAGGTGGGAGGTCCTGGATTCAAATGTAGTCTCAGACACTTCCTAGCTATGTGACCCTGGACAAGTCAATTAATCCCTATGTCCTAACCTTAGCTACTTCTGCCTTGGAATCAATACAAAATATTGATTCTAAGATGGAAGGTAAGAGTTTTAAAAAACAAAATAGTAACTGTATAAATGCTAGCTATTGTTTTTATAAATTATAGTAAATGATTCTCTTATGATTCAGGAATATTACACCTTCTGAAATAAGCTGTTGTACCTCCTTCCATCGAATAGAAAAAGAATCCATAAATGATATTTTTGAGTATTTTGACACCACAAATCTCTGATTACTTAGTAAAGTCAGAATTAGGTGGCAATAAGTAGCCAGGGGAAATAACACGAAACCTTCAGTCCCAAAGCTTTTAGCTACTCTATTTCCTAAATGTGGAATTAATTTCCAATTTATCCTTTTAGTGTCCCATCTGCCCTGGCATTTTACAGAAAATAGAAGGCATATTGGTTTACTGTTTCATGGGCAAATTCACAATCCAAGTTGTGAACAACAACAACAACAAATTCAAAACATAAATGATGGCAGCAATGTTCTTGATTTGAGAATAATAACTGCTACCCCAACAGGAAGCACTGACAAAGGTTTAGTTGGCCATATCCAAATGTTATCTTATATATCATTCATAGCAGTTATTAAATTCAGCAGCAAACAACTCTGTCAGGCCAGCTAAAGGTGTGTGGCATGAAGGCTTAGCAGTAGGGAAAGAAGTAGAAATGAAAGACCTGATATTGACTTGATTTGGAAGTAGAAAAATGGACAGGATCAACTGGGGAGCTGCTGTTGGCAGGGAAAAGAAAGTCTTCTCTCAAGGACATGAACTGATATTTTTTACAAGTTGCCAACAGACAGCCTTATGTCACAAAGTATTATGTATGAAGGGTGGCAATACATGGTGCCTCTAAAATAATGAACCTGGAACACAATATGCCATCTATAATCTGTTTCATTATTTTATATCACACCTTGGCATGGTATTTAGTGACAAAATCAGATAAAACCTAAAACAAAAAATAAAACTGACATGAATTTAATGTCTATTGAATAGACTCCAAACTCCTTAGCATGATAATCAAGACCCTTCATAATATGACAAATGATCGAGATTGATTCCGTATCTTTTTTAAATTGATTCTATTAACAATTACTTGATTTTGTCCTGCAACTGCTTTTGTACTATAATGGTTTAAGTCATGGTTCTCTGCCTTTGGTCTTAGTTCATAATTCAGCTGACTTGTAATGGGATAAGTTCAGAAATCCTGTTTTCTTGCTAATGACGACTAATCCTGCCTCAAGGAATTTTGTTAACCTTGGGGGAACGTAGGTGAACCCAAAGAAGTTGGGTCTAATATCTTTATATCACCAAGCCATTCTTCAAGGATGTCTGATTTGCTCTCTCTAAAAGACTAGCTCATTATCAATAACCTCCCGGATAGGCTCAACCAATAGGCATTTCTTAGTCACAGGAGGTCATTGATAGCCCCTCATTACCAAACTTCCAACCAAACATATTGTGCCCAGCAATGTGACCAGTCATGTTGTCCCCAGTCCCCTGAGGTTGGCATGCTAGGGGATAAGATGGCAGAGTAAAGGATGCTCTGCTCCCTCATCCCTCTACACATGCAAAAAAAAAAAAAAGAAAAGAAATTGTCTCAAAACAAAGGAAAGCAGAAAGAAGATGTCTCATTGGGGTAAGAAGAGGAGGTAGTCCAGGCAGTATAGCAAAACTCAGACCAGCCCAACATGCTGTGACTCAGCCAGAAGGAATAAAGCTGCAGTATAGGAATAAGCCCAGCCCAAGCCACTCAAAACAGATATAGAAGCAGAGGGCAGGAAACCTACAAACTCTTATGTGGTAGCAGAGCACCTGAAGCAGCAACAGAGCAGAGTTGGGGACCAGAGAACTGCTGGAACCTACTCACTCGACTTAATAGCAGAGAGCCTGAGGTAGCAAAGCCCAGAGTAGGGCACCTCCCAGCCCAAGCCACTTTGGTGCTTCATGATTTCCATAGCACTTTGAATCTCTATTATAGTACCGTAGCTATTCTGCCATGTAATATGGGTATTTGTATATATTGCATGCTTGCTAACTCACTGATTATCATCTATCAGCTGCACCAGGTTATAAGCACCCTAAGAACTAGTTTTATTATTCCTCATTTAATAACCCAATTCATTTAGCACAATGCCTCTTATTTGAAAGGAAATTAGTGAACTGCAATGCATGTTCAACATAATATGACAGTCCAGACAAACATGAACAAAACTGATCTTAAACTGAAGAAGAGGGACTTTTTCTCCAGGATGGGTAAGTGATACTTTAACTGTACTCTTACTTGGTTAGACCACATCTATTGTACTCAGCCATATAAGAATTAAAATGAATATATAATAATAACTTTAAATATCATGTTTTTAAATTTTATTAATAATCACTAGAAGTGTAATGAAAAAAAGGGGCAATGTTGATATGTGGAGGAGTAAATGGGGGAATATAAGGGGATAGCTGAGTTAAGGGATGAATGGGGAGTATAAGGAGTAGTTGCTCAAACAGGCTAATCATTGAGGCTAGAGACAGAGGGTACTGGGAGGAAACAGGCTGGGTCCTTCAGGCAGGGACACTATTTATGTGATACAAAAAGAATTGAGTCAGCCAGAAGTAGTATGGGGCTGACTAAAAGGTTTTTGTTGTTAATTTCTAAGGTCCTTTGAGGGAGGAGACAAGAGGCCCCTCCCTGCCAGTGAAACTCAAATCTACAGCAAGTCGCTGCTGGCTATTTCCTGCCCAAAATGGATGCCTAGGTTTGCCCTCAAGAAACAAAAGTTAAGTTATTCCTTCACTCTTTAGCCTTTGCCCTAATATCAAGTACAATGATTCACCAGAGGCTTTGTGTAGATATCAAAGGGGATTTATTGATGTCAGGGGTAAGCAGAGGGAAAAAGGGTTTGAGGGTTTTGTAACTGCTGCTAGGGAGAAAGCTGGTGCTGGGGGAGGTGCGTAGGAGAGAGGGTCAGACTGAGAGAGACCAGCTCTCCCAGTCAGGGAAGGTTTCACTGCCCTGAGGTAAAAGTATTTTATCAGGTCACTAGATAAAGGGATGGCTTGATTTAGGTTGTCCTTCCTACCTACAGAAGCTAAAACCCACGATGTCTAACCACCAAACCACCCTTCCTCCCAGGGCCCAATGAGGAAATCCAGGGAAATAGCAGGATGTAAAATGGAGAGATCAGGAAGAGGTCTAGAAAGAACAGACAAGGTCCAAGATGCCCCAAAGGCAAAAGGCAAACTCCAGGGATATTTATAGCCTAGCTCTAATGGTTATCCCTTGAGCCCAGCCCCCAAGCTGGTTCAACATTCTAAACCTTTCTAACTGACAGGCTGCTACAATTGGTTTGCAAAAGCAAGAGCTTTTCCTGTACCCCTACATTACGAAAGTAAAGGAATAAAAAGGTAACAAAATAAAACCATGTGCCCAAACTGATCTATCTGTTCAAAGGTCCTGAGTTCACAATTGCCCTCATCGGAAGGAAAGAGGGCTAGACATGGAAATCCATGGAATTTATCTCCTGTCTATCTCAGCACATAATGACAGGAAGTCAGTGGGCTTCTGGGTAGTGTAGTTCAAAGATACAAAATTTCCAATTACACAGCTCCAGGCATCATATTTTTAGGAAAGATGCTTGACAAGATGGAGAACATTCAGAAAAAGAGTAATTAGGATGATGAAGAGTCTCAAGAACATGCTGTTGGAGGATTGGCTAAGGAAATTAGAAATGCTTAGACAGGAAGAGAGAAGGCTTATGGTGGGCATGATGGTTGCTATCATGGGGAAGATGGACTAGACGACTACTACTACTGTTGCTGTTGCTGTTACTGCTGCTGCTGTTCTACTACTACAACTACTACTACTACTATTAACACTACTACTACTACTACTACTACTACTACTACTACTACTACTACTACTACTACTACTACTACTACTACTACTACTACCACTACTACTACTGCATTTATACAGTGTTTAGGGTTTGCAAAGTACTTTACAAATGTTTTTCTCCTCATTTTTTCCTCACAACAACCCAGAGAGACAGGTACTATTACTTATCCACATTTTGTATGAATGTGTACTTACAATAATGACCAATATGGAAGTATATCTTGCATGATAATAATTACATAATTTTATAAAAGCCAGAGACAGACAGGGATTAAGTGATTTGCCCAGGGTCATCTAGCTAGTCAATGTCTGACAAATTTGAACTTATATCATTCTGACTTGAATTCCAGTGCTCATTTCAATGCATCATTTCACCAATAAGAACCAATATTAGTAATTATTAATAACATATTCAAAAAATAAAATTTATGTTATGAGTATAATAAAATTTATAAATGTTTACAAATAACATATTTTTAAAATGTAAAAAATCTGTTAACAAATAATCAAAGCAATCTGGAAGGATTTTGGATTTCTTTTCCCTAGAAGTTTTTAAGCAAAATCTGGCACACATGCGAATCAAGAGGATTTTAAATGGGACTAGAGGGCCTTTGAGGTCTCTTCCAAAACTGAATTTGAGCTGAATGAAGTTGAATCATGCTCACCCATTTCTTAGATTTTGTTGTTGATTAGTCATTTTAAAGTTGTGTCTGATTCTTTGTGATCCCTTTTGAGGTTTTCTTGGCAGAGATACTGGAATGGTTTGCCATTTCCTTCTCCAGCTCATTTTTTAGAGATGAGAAAATGGAGCCAAACAAGGTAAGTGACTTACCCAAGGTCACACAGCCAGTAAAGTTCTGAGGCTAGATTGAACACAAAGATGAGTCTTCCTGACTTTGGGCCTGGCACTGTCCACTGTCCTATCTAGCTGCCTCTTAGATTTAGGTAACTTTAATTTAAGTTGCTCATTTTGTTGTTTTGGCTGTGTAGGTTCCTTAGCACTGATACCACAGAGCTGGCACATGGGAGAGGTTTCAGCTGAAACAATCCAATCCAAGAATATGAGATCAGTGGTCAGGGAGCCAAGCCTTGGAACTAGGAGACATAGTAGTATGCTAATGGACCATTGTGATATCTGAAGTGGAAATCAGTGTTGGTAGCCAGATTTGTCTGTTATGAAGCTGAACAGATCTGAGACAGGAGCAATGGCTGAAAAGTGTTAAAAGAATGGAGGTAGGGAGAAAATATATGTATATAAGATGATGAATGATGTGTCTATGATCTGATCTCTTCCTTTGAGATCAGGTCTTTGTTTCTTTCTTTTATATCTCCTCAATTGCAGTTGATGGGGAGGAATACCTACTACTCTCACCCTGGCTGCTACTGTAAATTATCTCTCTTCTCCCTTATAGGTTTGATTGATTAACCTATCAGTGATTACTTTAACAGCTGCCCAAGTGAGGACCCTTGAGAGGTTAGGTGGATGGTTAACCTCTCTAGGCCCAACCTGGGATTGGATTGATTGGTAAGGGGCTATTTATTAGCTTTGGATAATGATTGGGATCTGACTGCATCATTGATCTCTCTTCCTAAGGGCTGAGATAGAATGACCACTCAGGAAGGTACTTGCTATTAAACTTGCTATTAAACTATTAAATTGTTTATCTATTGATAGGGAAAGGATAACAAGGTACAGGATTGGGGATTGGTAACCCTATTCCTCTATTGACTATTAAGCTAATTGATAATCAGGACTGGAGGCTGCTAGGCTGGTGGAGGCTTGAGGTCTTCACCCTCTCTCTATCTCTGACTGGATCCGGCCACAGCCAAGCCAGAGAATAGGGAAGGCTATTGGTATAGATAGATATTGATGGTCTTTGTATTCTCTCAGCTCTCCTACCAATAGTATTGATGGTTCACTAGCACTCACAGTCCAGTAAAGAAATAGGTTCAGGCTTTGACCTATCCTCTTCTTCTTCAACCACCCTTCAACCACCCTCTGCCCAGTTTGATCCACAGAGGTTTGCTCAAGTCTCAACTCAGAGATATGAGTTCTTTAGTTGTGAGTCTCTCAGTTCAGATACATCCTCCACTGTAGCTGTCATGGGGTATATATATATGTATATATATAGTGGGGCTAATGGACATTTGCCCCTGGCTCACAGCACCTGGGAACATTCTGAATCTCTCAACTGCCATCCCTGTCAGTCAAGGTGGCATCCATCTTATCCCAGATTAATGATTATAACAAAAGGAAATCTAAGTCAAAACCAGGGACACAATCAAATCCAAGGAATCTAATGAGAGATGAAGTCTGAATTTCAGAAACCAAAGGAATTTGGCCTGAGCGAACAAAAATTAAGTTTATAAAATGCCAATTTCAACATTCTTCTGGTGTATGAAGGCTTGTTTTTCTTTTCTTTTCTATTGTTTTCTTTTCTTTTCTTTTCTTTTTTAAGGTGATCCATCCCCATGTCACTATGTGGTAGCCAGGCCTTTACCTCCAACTTCTGAAACCCTTTCTGCTAGAAAGCTTTCACAGCTATCATTCTCATCACCTTCTTGAAGTACCTTGGACTCTCTGAGGTCTGGCGATAAAAGAATTACAGGGAATGATGCGTGGGAAGGATTAGAATGTAGTTAGGTGGTGAAGTAGATAGAACTCTGGGTTAGAGTCAGACCTTAGACATTTATTAGCCGGGTTATCCTGAGCAGCCACTTAACCTCAGTTTCCTCAACTGTAAAATGGAAATAATAATAGAACCCACCACCCTGGGTTGTCGTAAGGTTCAAATGAAATAATTCTCATAAAAGATAATAAAAAGCACTTTGTACAGTACCTGACACATAGTAGGCATTCTATAAAATCTATTATTAGTATCATTGTTATGGAACCCAAATCAGGGGTTCCCAATCAGCAGTAAACATATCCCACACCTTGTGCTCTTCAAGGGGCATAAGAAACTTGTCAAAGGGAATTGGGGAATATTTGATGAAAAACCAAGTTATCCTATTGAAATGTTCCAAAAGTAATAGTGCTATTGAAAAGGTTTGTGGATCAGAGGGAGAAAAGTAAGGAGTTTGGCTGAGAAGCAGAGGAAGCATGTTAAAAAAAATTGTTGTTTGCTTAAGTCATTTTTAGTCATGCCTGACCCTACATGACCTCATCTGGGGTTTTCTTGGCAAAGGTACTGGAGTAGTTTGCCATTTCCTTCTGCTCATTTTTCAGAAGA
Source organism: Gracilinanus agilis (assembly GCF_016433145.1). Lineage (NCBI taxonomy): Eukaryota > Metazoa > Chordata > Mammalia > Didelphimorphia > Didelphidae > Gracilinanus > Gracilinanus agilis. Next base: position 600,705,101 of record NC_058130.1, on the reverse strand, counting down.
GGAAATGAAGACAAAGAAGATTAAATGATTTGTCCAGGTTCACAAAGCTAGTAAGAGTCTGAGTTTGGATTTGAACTCAGATCTTCCTGACTCCAGGCCTGATACTCTATTGTGCCACCTAGCCATCTAAATGAAAAAAGAGCACAATCTGAAAATTTTGAAAGAAATTTGTGGATATAATCCCTACTGACCAATATCAAATGAATGAGGTCTGGATCTGATACCTTTTTCATATTGAGTTGGAAAAAATAGACAAGTGGCCCATCAAATATGAGCTTGCTGACTCCTCAACCACTAAAAAGCTTTAACTGATTTCTGATCATAAAGGATATCAATCAGTCCAGTCATCATTAGTACTTACTCTGTACCAAGTTAGTATTCTAGGGACAGGAGAGACGAATCCAGTGAACTAGAAAATTTCAGTGCATTTTTGCTGAACATAAGGCTTTAATTCCACTTAAAACAAACCATCAGAATTTTTTGTCCTGCTCCTAAATCCAAAGCAAGAGACAGCTGAAGGCTGAACAGTATACATGGCTATCTGTTTCAAAAATTATACTGTGAATAAAACTCTTCAGGAACAACAAAAAAACTAAAATCAAGGGCTTACTAATTTATGTGTGCTCTGATAAAAATGTGTCATTTACTTAATAAAGTTTTTCCCATGAAAAACTGATTAATTTGTTTTATTTCTTATGCACATATGGATACACATGGCAAAGAGTAGAATTTTTTTCTTTTGACACTAAATGGGAAGTATGGTAAGGTTAACTAAACCTTGGCAGGAGTACGAAGACCAAAAAATGTTGGAGTCTCCTGGTTTAAAATCTAAATGTTGGTTCTCTGTTGTCTGTTATGGATTATCCACTTGGATTTTTTAACTCCAGGATAACTGTATATTCAGACATTTCCTAGCTGTGTGTCCCTGGCCAAGTCACTTAAACCCTGGCCTATCTCTTTCCATTCTTCTGCCTTGGAACCAATGCTTAGTAAGTTGGAAGGTAAGGGTTTAAAAAAATGTACAGAGGACAGGGAGATGAATTGGTGTGTTCAGTTTTTCAGACCAAGTGACCTTAATATTTTTAAGGCCCTGAGAGGTCACCTACTGCAGCCTCTACCACGGTTCTCTTCCATGAAGATTTTCCTTTTAGAATTCATGTTTATAGACATATAGTTGAAAGGTAAAACCATTCTAGACTTGATCCTATCTAGTAAATGTTGGGTAAGTTGAAATGACAGGAACTCTGGGAGAAATGGTCATGCTGTGTAAGAGAATGTGATAAATAAGACAGGAACACTGACTAAAATATATATGATGTAGAACAGGTCAGGTCCAGAACTCCTGTGTCAGGAAGACCTGGGCTCAAAATGGGTCACTGATACTAATTATGTAACTATGGGAAAGTCATTTATCTTCTCTGAGACTTATTTTCATCTATTATACAATGGGGATAATACCTGAAGTTCTTATCTCAAAGGACTATTATGGGGATCACACATATGGAAAATGCTTTGCAAATCTTAACCTACAATATGAATGCCAGTATTATTATAATTCAGTATGTTTCTTATACTTTAGATCAGTGATTCCCAAAGTGGGCGCTACCGCCCCCTGGTGGATGCTGCAGTGATCCAGGAGAGTGGTGATGGCCACAGGTGCATTTATCTTTCCTATTAATTACTATTAAATTTTTAAAAATTAATTTCCAGGGGGCTAAGTAATATTTTTTTCTGGAAAGGGGGCGGTAGGCCAAAAAAGTTTGGGAGCCACTGGTTTAGAGGAATCATTTCAGAGATTTCAAAGATGTGATAGATAGGATCGCATAGCCCAAGTTTATAAAAGGAAAGTCTTCCCCGAAAAAAGGAGAGGTTCTCAAGGACAAAGTTCTGGAGTTAAACTGACTCTATTGAAAGAACAAAAGAGGAAATTGGGTAAAGAGGCTGATGTGACTACACAGCGGACTCATTAAAGAAATAGTTTAGCAATAGAATAAAGGATAGTTTAGAGAGTATGTACCAGATGGAAGCAAGTGCAAATAATGGAGGAAAAGCTTGAAAGAAAAAATAAGATCCTATAAGTGTAGTGTGCAGAATATTAAAGTGATAGAGAAAATGTTAATATAAGTTAGCCATAAAAGGGAATCATGTGTATATTTTACTTTTTAGAGAAATTGTTGTTAAACATTTACCAGCACACCACAATATTAAACAAAACAAAGTGTTAATAATAGAAATTAGACATAAAGGTCCATCATATACATGTTTTATTTTTCAGCGACATGGTTGTTAAATATTTATGAGCACACCACAGCATTAAACAAAATAAACAATTTGTGGATGTGATTGCTGAAATAATGTCAAAAACCTTTGAAGGGTCAGAGACAACAGGAGAGAGAAAGCAAAATTCCAGTTTTCAAAAAAGAGAGTAAGAAGGCAAATATATTTAAGATACTATAAGCTCATCAACTTGGCATCAGTGCTGGATAAAATTCTAGAATAAATTCTTTTTTTAAAAAATCCTTACCTTCTCTCTCAGAATCAATACCATGCATTGGTTGTAAGGCAGAAGAAGGCGAGGGCTAGGCAATGAGGGTTAAGTGACTTGCCCAGGGTCCCACAGATAGGAAGTGTCTGAGATCAGATTTGAATCCAGGACCTCCTGTGTTAGAATAAATTCTTAAAGGGACAATTTCCGGACTTGTAGAAAGGTACTTACTTCACAACAACATAAATGGATCTTTAGAAGGAGTCCTACTCTGAAATATTCCCATTTCCTTTTTTTGAAAGGTCTTCTAGATTACTAGATCAGGGGTCAGGGGAATGTTATGTGGTCTGTGTGTGTGTGTATGTGAATACATTATATATATATATATATACACACACACACACACACACACACACACACACAGTTATATAGGTTGACAGAATTTGTCATTCTATCCTTGAGAACAAAATGGAGAGATGTGCACTAAGAGTAGTGTTGTTGGGTGGCTCTGGCACTAATTGTACAGATTAATGTATTCACATCAGCCTACAAGGTGGTCTTTAAAAGAAGGCTCTACAACTCTGTTCATGGTCCTATTAGGTTCAACATTATCAATGATTTTAGTGATATTTTTATCAGGTTTAACAATGATATGAAGCTGAGATGGAAAGCTAACGACCTTAAATACAAACAGCATCCAAAAAGATCTTGACAGGCTGGACCAGTGGGCTGATGCTAACTAGATAAAACTTAATAGCAATAAATACAAAGTTCTACATTTGGGTTTAGAAAATAAATTGCACAAATGGGACATAAGAAACATAGCTAGAAAGCAGTTCTTCAGGGAAAATCCTAGGACTTTTATGCTTTTTCTTGTTACATTCAATCTCTTAAAGTTTCAGTGGACTTCAGACTACAAAAAGACACTTTAGTTCAAGATACAATATGACGGCAAAAACGCATAAATGGATAAAGTGCCATGCCTGGAGTCAAGAAGACTTGAGTTCATATTCAGCCTCAAACGTTTACTAGCTGTGTGACCATGAGCAATCACTTAACACTCTTTGCCTCAGTTTCCTCATCTGTAAAATGAGCTGGAGAATGAAATGCTAGTATCTTTTCCAAGAAAATCCCAAATGGAGTCACAAAGAGTCAGACACGTCTCAAACAACAACAACCTGCTATATTCTGCCCTTGTCAGAACTCCATATTGGGAATATGGTGTTCTATTCTGGGTATCCTATTTAGGGAAGGACTTTAACAAGCTGGAGCTTTTCCAAAGGAAGCCAAACAGAATGATAAAAAGACTCTAAATTATATCATAACAGGATCAGTTAAAGGAACTGAAAATGGCTAGCTTAGAGAAGAGCAACCTGGGTTGAGGAGATGATGGCAGTCTTCAAATATCTGAAAGGTTAAAATAGAGAAGTGGGATTAAGTTTTTTCTGCTTAACTCTACAGGACAGAATTAGGAACATTAGGTAAGAATTAAAAGGAGAGGGAGATTCCATTTTGAATATATTATGGTTCAACATGACAGGAAACTTCCTAGTCATTTGACTTGATCCCCTCCCTACCAAGAAAAGAGGAAAGGAATTTCTTGGGAGCTGATTTCCTTTTCCCTGAGCAATGATAATTGACTTCTGGATGACATAAAACAAGGGGGTCACTGTAATGTGCTTAGCCAGAAGAATGGTGAGGTTTTCAGATTTTAAATAATCCTAAAGATCAGGAGTCTCTAATCTTTGTATGAATAAACATTACTTTTGTTTTCCTGGAAACTTAAAATCCCCAAAAGGGGATGGAAAATCTTCAAGTAGAAACTGGATGGTCACTATGTCAGAGATTTTGTAAGCAGGATCTCTGATTTGTCTAGCATTTGGACTTGATGGTATCTGAGGTTTATTTCTAATTCTTTTATTCCATCCAGAATATTTTTCATAATTGGAAATAGCTACCCTGAAATGATTTTGAAAATATGTTATAAAGTACAAAAAAAGTATTACTTTTATGAACCTTCAAAGATGCACCTAAAGCTGAATCTTTAACCCATGAATTATCACTTGAAATGGGGGGTGGGTTAACAGATTATGATTAAACATGGATTTTTATCTGTTCGGTTCAAAATTTATAAAATCACCTTCAGACTTTTTGTTTTGATTCTTATAAACCAGATCATTGGCTGATGTTCATTCAATCACAATTGATTTTCTCTGTAGAAACAAAATGAGTAAGTGTGAAACACAAGCTTCTAATTTGGTTTTCCCTACCTCAAGATCCTCCAGAATGTGAAATGTGACATGATATAAACTTAATTCTTGCTACGGGTCCTTTGTTTTGTGTGAATAGACAAAAGGTCTCGTGCTATAATCTCGTAGCTGTCATCATCCATCTCTAGTCAATGCTGGAAATATTGAACCATAGTCACCTAGACAGTTAGACATATTAAATTAAGGCACGAGGAGAGGAGTTCTCCCCCCCTTCGTTTGGTTTAGCATCAGCCAAAGCTGTGTTTAATGTGTCCTCTCTATCTCCTTGTGGAATCAGTCTCATACTGTAGGAGGTCAACAGATTTTAGAGCAATGATAATTGGTTTCTTCTTGATGACATAAAACAAGGGGGTCACTGTAATGTGCTTAGTCAGACGAATGGTGAGGTTTTTAAATTTAAAATAATCCTAAAGATCAAGGGTCCCTAATCTTTGTATAAATAAAAATTACTTTTGTTTTCCTGGTAACTTGAAATCACCAAAAGGGGATGGAAAATCTTTGGAGACAGATAAGTGGAAGATAGGACAATGGGTTACAGCAGCCCCTTTGGAGACCTACTAGATAATCTTTCCAATACTTCTCAGAGATCTCAGAATCTCCTAGTTGGTAGGGATCTCAGTTTTTTTCTTATTAATTTCTCATTAATGACCTATCCTACAACATACTCAACAAAGAGCCACCAGTCTTTTCAGGAAGCCCTCCATTGTCATTGCCTTCTGAGCCTCCCTATTACTCTTTGGACAACAATGTGGCACAGCGGATAGAAGGCCAAACCTGGAGTCAAGAATCCCTAAGTTCAAACCAAGTCTCAGAAACTTAATAACTGTGTGACCCTGGCCAAGTCACTTAACCCTATTTGCCTCAATTTCCTCTTCTGTCAAATGAGCTGGAGAAAGAAATGACAAACCATTCCAGTATCTTTGCAAAAAACAAACAAACAAACCCAAATGGGGTCATGAAGTGTTATAATGACTGAAAACTTAACCAAAACAATAGATGGCCCCTTAAGTATAGCTGTAATTGTTAAAGTTAATCTTCCCATGTTAAGCCTAAATAAAGCTGTCAATTTGTCATTTCTCTGTTGTCCTTTTCTTAGTTCTCAACATCCTGCTGAGGTGAGGATCTCTCCTCAATCATCTTAAGTACCAGGTCCTAGTAAAGGAAAGTATTTTGTCTTTCCAATGCTTAATGAATAAACAGATGAGCTCCCTCCAAGAAATGTGTGAAAACCTATTTTTTTTAAATGTTCTTTCTATCTTAGTATCAGTTCTAAGACAGAAGAGTGGCAAGGGCTAGGTAATCTGAGGTTAGGTGACTTGTCCAGGATCACACAGCTAGGAAGTGTCTGAGGATGAATTTGAACCCAGGACCTCCAAAATCCAGACTTAGCACTCCATTTACTGTGTTAAGTGTCATTAAATAATAATTAATAATAAATAAAATAAATATATAATTATTTGTTTTTATGACATTTATAAAATTTTATTTATAAAAAATAAAAATAAAAATTACCTTCTTACTAAGACAGAAGAGTCTGAAAACTTCTTAATGACAGCTTGCCATATTGATTAAAAGTGGGATTTCAAACAGAATATCTGTGCAAGAGGGTAGACAATTCTCCCAAAAGTAAACATGAGAAATTCATTGAACAAAGAACAGGGCAGGGGAAGGAGAGTAATATTTCTCTCTCTGTTCTCTTTGAAAGGGAAAAGAAATATTCCATAGGCCACTAAACAAATACACAAGTAATCCATAAACTAACTCCAGCTTGAACTCATTGCAAATGAAGGGAGTGGGTTGACTTGGAAATACTACAATAGAAAAAACACTGGACTTTGAGTCAGAGACTTTGGGTTCAAAATCTAGTCTGTGACATTAGCTGTGAGACCTTAGAAGAGTCATCACCTTGGGCAGTTAGGTCACAGAGTGGATAGAACAACAGTCCTAGAGTTAGGAAGACATCTTCCTGAGTCCAAATCTGGCCTCAGACACTTTTTAGTTATGTGACCCTGGGCAAGTCACTTAACTCTGTTTACCTTAGTTTCCTCATCTATAAAATAAGCTAGGGAAGAAAATGGCAAATCATGCCAAGAAAACCTGAAATGGGGTCAGGTATGACAAAGAGTCAGATATGACTGAAATGACTGAACATTAAGAAATTCTATTGAGGGCATCTGGGTAGCTCAGTGGATTGAGAGCCAATCCTAGAGACAAGAGGTCCTAGGTTCAAATCTGGCCTAAGACACTTCCCAGCTATGTGACCCTGGGCAAGTCACTTAACCCCCATTGCCTACACTTACCACCCTTCTGCCTTGGAGCCAATACACAGTATTGACTCCAAGATGGAAGGTAAGGGTTTAAAAAAAAAAAGAAAGAAAGAAACTCTATCACCCATCTTCATCATCTATATTTTTAAAAAAAAGAAAATTAAAAACAAGTCATCACCTATCTTGGTATCAGAATCCTCACCTATAAAATGAAAAGGTGGAATTAAATGATATTGATTTCCCTTCCACTTTTAGATTTATGATTCTATACTCTCCATGGGTTTCAGTTGCTCTATTTGTAAAATGATGCAATTGAACTAGATTGAGAGTTCTGAAAATTTTTGTATCATAGACTCCTTTAGCAATCTAGCGAAAGTAGCCATGGACCCACTCTTAGAAGAATGTTTTTAAATGAATAAAATAAAATACATAGGATTATGAAGGAAATCAAACAACTATATTAAAACATTTTTTAAAAATACTCTAAAAAACCCAATATCACACACCCAAGTTTAAGAAGCCACAGACAAGATGATCTCTAAGGCCCCTGCCAGCTCTAACATTTTGGTTCTAGTGCAATGAAGGTGAGAAAGGCCATCTCAACAACCCCTACACTCTAACCTATGCTACACGTATTCTAGTCTACTCTCATCCTCTCTTATTGGATGGAGAACAAGGAAACCAAGCCTCCATTTTTTTTATTTAAGGAAGGGATGGGAAGCATGGTTTCATCTTACCCCGATTCAGATAATCACTCCCTATCTAGCTCATACATTTTCATATCCCATCTAGTTTCTTTCTTTCCAGGGTTTCATCTTCCCTAAACCTACAATTAGTCCCCTGCCTGCTCCAGTTCCAGCCTGCTGGTGCCTGGTCCTTAAAGAGTCATAGAAATAGAACATCAGATCTGGAAGGGCCTTAGAGACCATCTGGTCCAACACTTTCATTTTACAAATAGAGGAAAAGTGAATCTTTATGCACAGTGCTCCCATATCTATATAATTTATCTCATTTTCTCCTCTTTTTTTTCCAAAGACCTGCCAATGGACAGTTCCATCAAGATGTCCTACCCCATAAGTTCATTATGTTCAAATGAATTCATCTCCCCCTGCCAAATCTATCCCTCCTACTATTTCTCTTCAAACAACCCTTCCTCAGCGGGCTGTTAGAAAATTAAGGTAGATATCATAATCCTAGATCAGTGGTTCCCAAACTTTTTTGGCCTACCACCCCCTTTCCAGAAAAAAATATTACTTAGCCCCCTGGAAATTATAAAACTATTTATTGAACTCAGAATAGAATGTAATACAAAAAAAGTGTGGCCATCACCGCTTCCCTGGATCGCTGCAGCACCCACCAGGGGGCGGTGGCGCCCACTTTGGGAATCACTGTCCTAGATGAACTGTGGAGCAATAAATAGCACGATTAGGACAATAAGGATATCACAGCACCTCCAAATTTAGAAGTCACAGCTTCTAATTGGGACCTCATTGTACTGGAATCCAACTCAAACAGCTGCTATTTCCCTGGGAGGACAGGAGAGGGGTAGAGGGCTTGGGACTGGAGAGCTTGAGGATGGACATCCCATGGCCACTTTCACCAAGTCTGAAATGGGAACAGAAGCAGCAAGAACAGTCAGCTTGCTGGTAGAGAAATAAATGAGCTAAAATCTCTGACTTCCTAAATATTTCTGAGTACAAAAATTCCCAGCTTCTCCTATTATATTTGGTGTCTCCCACATCAGGTGGTATCATTCACTCTATTCACCAAACAAATCTCACCAAAGGAAGTGAGAAAGTGGGGCTCAGTATAATCTAGGTATTGTAATAGCAGAATGGCTTGGGAAGTGTGAAATTGATAATACTACAAGCAAGTAGTCTGTGGAATGTCGATGTCACAGTTGAGTGGCTCGGACATTCAGGTCTTGACTGTATTTCTCTTAAACCTCTTACCTTATTAAAGTCAAACACAACTATATATCTTAGCCAAGGACTTTCTGTTATTTAATAACCAAGGCTCACTGCCGCATCACTGTGTGTGTGTGTGTGTGTGTGTGTGTGTGTGTGTGTGTGTGCCCAATACCTATTCCCATCAGTTAAAGGCTGGTATGAACACTTATTATTTATTAATACCATTAAATCTGTTGTCTTCTGTTATTATGTACACTCAAGCATAACTACTGCAACTAATAACTCCACATCTAAAAATAGAAATAACACAGTAGAGTCAGAGGAACACTCAATTTAGAGCCGGGAAGTGTAAGTTTGAATCCCGACTCTGACGTTTACTAGCTGTGTGACCCTGAATAAATCATTTAACCTTTCTGAGCTCAGTTTCCTTATCTATAAAAAATGGGGATGGTGATACATAATACTCCTGCTTTGCTGGTATGTTAAGCTATTTCAATGTGAGGTGTTTTTTGTTTTTTTTAATTTCAATGTATGCTGTTAAGAATAGCACATAAAATACAGATAATCCTAAATATTTACCTAAATGTGTTTTAAAATTAATAGGTATTTTATTAATGAGTAAATTAATTTCCTTTCTATTGGAAATGATTGTATTTTTTAAAATACTGAAGCTATATTCTTCTTTTATTTTTTTACTTAAATGTTCCTTCATAGAACCTCAGATCTCTAGCTGTCACAAAGGGCTTCAAAAATCACCTGATCCTATTTGCATATGAGCAGGAATTCCCTTTACAACATGGCTAAGAAGCAATTAAACAGTATCCACATGAATACTTACATTGATGAACTTAACTCCCAAGTCAACCCATTCTGTTTTAGACAATTCTAATTATTAAGAAGTCTTTAATTGTATTTTTTTTAAACTTTTAAAACCCTTACCTTCTATCTTGGAATCAATACTGTGTACTGGTCTCAAGGCAGAAGAGTGGTAAGGGTTAGGCAATGGGGGTCAAGTGACTTGCCCAGGGTCACACAGCTGGGAAGTGTCTGAGACCAGATTTGAACCCAGGACCTCCGGTCTCTAAGCCCAGTTCTCAATCCACTGAGCTACTCAGCTGCCCCCTTTCCTTTTATTTAAAAAAATGTTTTTATTGATTTGTTTTGTTTTGCTTTGTTGTTTGTTTCTTTTTTAATATCACCATAATTTCCCCCATCATCCTTCTCCCTCACACCTTCAGGCATTCCCTATGAATGGAATCTTCTCATACTGAGTAGTTAGGTGGCAAAGGAGAAAGTGTACCTGGTTTGGAGTCAGGAGAAGGAAGTCCTGAGTTCAAATCCAGTCATAGACACTAATAACTATGTAACTCTGGGTAAATCATTTAACCCTGTCTGCCTCAATTCTCTCATCTGTAAAATGAGCTGGAGAAAAAAATGGCAAACCACTCCAGTATTTTTTCAAGAAAAGTCCAAATGAGTTCACAAAGAATCAAAGGTGACTGAAAAACAACCGAGCAAGTCTTTTCATATCTCTTCTTTAGAGCCAAGCTTGTTCTTAGTAATCTTGAACTTTCATTTTCTTTGATACAGATAGCATTAGAAAATTAGTTAGTTGTTTTTGGTTACTAAATAACAAACTGTACTCTGGGCTGAGTTGTCTAAATCAACTTCAATATAATGTTCTCAATGGACCAAAGACTAAATGTTTATTTTGTTTTTTTATTCACATGTATGATTACAGCATACATGATATATACATCTCTTAGACCAACAAATTAGTTGGTCTAACTAATTAATGACATACCAACATTATGTTCTCAGGAGGAAAGACAAACAACCAAAAAAAAAAACAAACCCTAGTTATCTTGAGATGATAGACAGTTACTTCCTGATGACATAAATAATACCCAAAAAGGGCCTGTGTTTTTTTAATACCTTGTAGGGGAAACAAATAAAGATACTTGTAGAGGATTAAAGGAAAACCTGGTAAAAGGCCTCTTAAATTTAGGGGCCATTAGAAGATAAAAATGTCAACTGTCCTCCATCATTCAACTACCCCTCAGTTCTTCAATCTGTAAAATTCAGCAAGCAATATGGTTATCTTTGCCTTGTCCATGTGAGCATGTATATTAGGAGGAAAAACAAGATCTGAAAAAAAGCACAAATGGATCGTGTTATTTTGATGACTATGATGAAATGTGATCTATAGATCAAAATATTATTAGTATATTTTAATATCTATTTATGCCCATGAAACAGTGGGTCTGCTGATAACTTAATATTTCTATCAATGACATTTGCCAAATCATCTTATTCCTTAAAAACCAATTGTTGGATTTTTAAAGTCATTCCAAAATTCCTAGCACTCTGCTTTATGCTCCACAATTAAATATCTTTTTATTTGGTCTCATTTAAAGTGTCCATTCACTATGGACAGAGCAGTAATAAAAATAATAGTAGATTTTACATAACCATTTAAGGTTTGCAAAGTACTCTTCAACTATCATCTCATTTGATCCTTATAGCAACCCTGAAAGTAGATACTATTATTATTTCCATTTTACAAATGGGAAAACTGAGGTAGGTAGAGATTAAATGATTGGGACTTCTTTGTCTACTCTTCCACCTAGCTGTTACCGCTGCCAGCTGTTAGTAATTTAAAGGAGGACAAATCCTACATAACATCGTAGATATGGTCTCAAAGCCCAGCAACTGAGAACATCACATAAATGCTCATGGTATTATTCTGTGGCCACAAATGAGATTTGCATGGAGGTCATTAAAAATCAGATTTATTGATACAGAAGTTGAAAGGACCCCTTCAACTGTCCAAAAAAGAAATCATAGCATCTTTTTTTAATTTTTAATTTATTTAGAATATTTTCCCATGGTTGCATGATTCATGATTTCCCCTCCCCTTTCCTCCCCTCTCCCAGAGTTGACAAGCAATTCTACTGGGTTACATGTGTATCTTTGTTCAAAATCTATTTCCATGTTATTCATATTTGCAATAGAGTGATCTTTTAACATCAAAACCCTAGCCATATTCATATTGAACTACGTGATCGATCATATGTTTTTCTTCTGCGTTTTTACTCCCACAGTTCTTCCGCTGAATGTGGATAGTGTTCTTTCTCATAGGTCCCTCAGAATTGTCCTGGGTCATTGCATTGCTGCTAGTACAGAAGTCCATTACCTTAGATTGTGCCACAGTGTATCTGTCTCTGTATACAATGTTCTCCTGGATCTGCTCCTTTCACTCTGCATCAGTTCCTGGAGGTCTTTCCAGTTCACATGGAATTCCTCCAGTTCATCATTCCTTTCAGCACAATAGTATTCCATCACCATCAGATACCACAATTTGTTCAGCCATTCCCCAATTGATGGGCAACCCCCATTTTCCAATTTTTTTCTACCACACAGAGCATGGTTATGAATATTTTTGTACGCATATTTTTCCTTATTATCTCTTTGGGGTACAAACCTAGGAGTGGTATGGCTAGATAAAAGGGCAGGCATTCTTTTAAAGCCCTTTGCATATAATTCCAAATTGCCCTCCAGAATGATTGGTTTAATTCACAACTCCACCAGCAGAGTATTAGTGTCCCAATTTTGCTACATCCCCTTCAACATTTATCAGTTTCCTTTGCTGCCGTATTGCCCAGTCTGCTAGGTATGAGGTGGTACCTCAGTATTATTTCAATTTGCATTTCTCTAATCAGGAGGGATTTAGAACACCTTTTCATGTGCTTATTGATAGTTGTGAAATCATAACATCTTAAAGTTGGAAGAACCTTTAGGGTTATTTAATCCAAATTCTCATACTTTATGGACATACTTCCCTCTACTGAACTATTGACCAGCAGTCTAAAATGTGCTTGGTCACTTACAGTTATGGTTAGTCTGTTATCCAGTGGGGCAGCCCATGGCATTGTGAGGTGATCCTAATTGTTGGAAAATTATATAGCCATAAAGGTGACTGAAGTAGGCTTTTAGAGCTTGACCAGACATCAAAGATGCTAAGGTCAACCACTTTATCCTACGCCATCACCAGTTATCTTGAGTTTTTGTCTTGCCACTGGACCTTGATTACTCTGGAAGAGAGAGTGAAGTTCATGACTTTGTACAACTCTGCCTCCACTTAAATCCAATTCATGTGAAAGTCAAGATATCATTTATTATGATGTCATTCAAAATGAAGGATGAATCATAATGATAGCTTTGAGGTACTCAAGCCTAAGTCAACTACAATATCTTAAAATCCTTCCAAATCTTTTTTAGAATGAACATTTTTCTGATTATACAACTAGCTGGGGCAGTGGATAGAGCAGTGGGCCTGGAGTCAGGAAGACCTGAGTTCAAATCCAGCCTCACTTACTAACAGTGAAACCCTGGGTAAGTCACTTAACCCTGTGTTTGCCTTATCTGTAAAATGAACTGGAGAAGGAAATGGCAAACTACTTCAGTATCTTTACCAAGAAAATGTCAACAGATTGAAAATGACTAAACAACAAAAGTTTTATGATCTTGGGCAGAACTTGCCTCTCTAAGCTTCAATGTCTTTAATCAACAAGTCAGACAAACTTTTTCTACACATGCAGGAACTGTGTTAATCACTGGGAATACAAATATAAACAAAAATAAAGACAGTCCCTATTCTTAAAGAACTTACATTCTAATAAAAACAAAATGGGGTGGAGGGAAGGGCAGAGAATACCCAAATTGGGAAGTGGTTGTAAAGTCTGGAAATTAAAAGTCAGAGACAGGAAAGGAATGAAGAATGACTGGATTAGGACCCCTCCTCAAAATGGAAGTTCTATAAGGAATTCACCACAAAAGAAGAAGTGAAGAGTTGTGGTGAAAATGTAGCTGAGGTATAGTAAAGAAATCCAGGGACTCAGCTGTAACAATGAAGAGTCTAGATTAGTGGAAACATAACATCTCTTCCAATTTTAAATCTCATAATACTATGCTATTAGAAAATAATCCTTTGGGAAATCATATTGAATCATACACTGTTCTGAATGGTCAGTTGGTCAGTTTAGCAGAGAGATGGGAAAGGCTCCATAATCTATCCAGAAAGGTAAAGAAGGAGAGAAGGGAACTACCACTACTGAAAACAAAAACAAAAACCCAACTACATTGAGACCAAGGGGAACATGAAAGACTTTTCCAAGGGTAAAGTTTCATTGAAATATTAAACACCAATTATTTTTCTTCCATGGGGGATTTGCTTCAAGGTTGCATGCTGTCAGCTGTGTTTTTTGCCAGCTATTATTTGGATGGGGTAACATGGGGCCACCCCAGGACTTGAGAGTCAGTCTCTACTTTTCTGAGCAGTGTTACTATTCCATTTCAGCTTCCTTGGGGCTCTTTAGGGCTGTAATTAGAAAGCTGCTTGATGGATTTTGGTTCTTGGAGGACAATGTGGTTCCCTCAGAGCTTATTAACAGTACAAAGAATGAGTCCAGTAATGGCTAACATGACTTCTGGGATTATTTCCACTTGAGTGGGAGGGGAATTTTCTTCTAAAACTGTCAGTTAAAAGTAGAAGATATAGGATTAGCCTGAAATCTATCTCTACTAACTTTGGTACACTCCACTTTGTACCAAAGGCTTGAGCCTTTGGACCATACTGATAAATGTTTAACGATAGGCTCCTTGGAGAAAAAAAAATTACATATATATTTTGTCTGTATTTTTATGCACATGTCATACTTCTAAGCTTAGTATTCATTATTAATATTTCACTATTACTTTCTTAAATCTAAGCAATCACCAAAACAATAAATCAATCCCTCATTTATAGCAGTCTCTGAAGTATAAATGCTCATAATGAAAATTTAACAACCAGCTTTTGCATACACCTTCCTTGAGCTCAAATCTGATAATTCATAGTCTCAGAGAATATAACAATTACAAAGGAACTTGGAGACCATCTAAAGCAGAGATTCTTAGCCTTTTTTGTGTCTGAGACTCCTTTGGCAGTCCAGTGAGGTTTATGAGCCCTTTTTCAGAAAAAAAAAAGTTTTACAATATGTAGATTGTTTGGTAGGTTGATTGGTTGTTTCCCTTTATGCTCAAAGAGGGCCAAAATGACATCACCATCTTGGGGTCAATGTACAATGTATCTGACTGGCTGATCAGACCAATATGAACTCAGAAGCTCCACCACAGGTTAGTCACAAATAACCTATATGAACATTTGGGAGAGAAATGCCTCTAAATTTTTGCCCCTCATATTTCTTTTGAGCTACTGCAATTCTGCTTTGTTCATAGATTATAACACCTTCTTTGATGCGAGCATGCCATGAGAGATGGTCCTGTGTCAGTATCTCCCACATCTCACAATTGATACCAAAGTTCTTCAGAGAGACCTTGAGAATGTCCTTGTATCACTTCTTCTGGCCTCCATTTGAGCCCTTGCCTTGTGTGAATTCTCTGTAACATAGCCCTTTAGGCAAACATATTTGGCATTTGAACAATGTGACTAATCCTTTGGAGTTCTGCTCTCTGCTATGAAGTCTAGATGATTTGGCAATTCAGCTAAAGAAAGAACTTCAATGGCTAGGATACCTTATCTTGCCAGGTGATCTTCAGAATCTTTTTAAGACAATTCTAATGGAAGACATTCAGTTTCCTGGCATGGCACTAGTATACTATCCAGGTTTCGCAGGCACAGAACAAGGAAATCAGCACAGCAGCTCTGTAGACCTTTAGTTTGGTGGGCAGTCCAATACCTCTTTTCTCCCACACTTTCCTCTGGAACCTCCCAAATATTGAACTAACTCTGGCAATGCATGACTCAACCTCATCATCTATGTGTACATTCCTGGAACACATACTATCAAGTTAAGTCAACTTCTCCAGTGTTCAAAATTTCTCTATTTGCTCCACCTGATGGGTTCCACATTTGGATGGTCCATTGCTATCTGGTAGAGAACCTTTTTCTATACATATATAAGATTAGAAAAGATACCAGTTATGTAGAAAAAAAACGGTTATTAAAACCATTTTTAAGAGTTTATCGACACCAAATTAAAAACTCTTTATATCTAGTCCAACCCCTTTATTTTGAACTTAAGCAAACTAAGGCTCAGAGTAAGGACATTTTCTTTTATTAGTTTCAGCTGAAAATAAAAGAGAAAAAAATAAGAGCTGGTGAGAAGAATAATTCCCTTGTAATTGTGGCATACTTATATGCCAATACAATGAGCATGTGATTGATAGAGCGGGACAAGGGAGAGAAGGGAGTGGGGGAAAGAAGGGGATGTGTGGTTTCCACCAGGGCATGAGTTATTGGGTAAAGTAAGGAAATAAGTTTGACCCTAGTGGCTGACAAAAGGAGGAAAAAAGCCAACTCTAAGAATGAATATTTATAAATATACTGAGCCAGATCTGTGGTTGCATCAGGGTGGATATTTCTCCCATCAGGGCAGATCACAATTCCTCTCTTCTTTCCTATCTTGTGCAATTCTCATTCATGGGCTTCCATGAATCCTCCATAAAGGATGCCATATATATATACTAGAACCTTTTCCTGGGTTCTTTTAATGAAGGCACTAATATATCCCTCTCCCTTCCTATCTACTGTCTCTCATTTTTTGCTCTATGACTGGCCCACCTGTAGGAATTGTGGTAATTGAGTGAACCACACTGACTCTATCTTGAGACTCAATTCTGGATCCGGTTCATTTCCCTTTATATGCATTTATGGGCCTCGTCCAATTTCAATTATGGGAATTGTGAGAAACATTTGCTGTGTTGTTTGAACCTAGCCCTACCTGACTAGAAAGCTGGATGATCTCTTCCTGTTGCTTAGAAACTCATAAGAACTTAGGTTATACTGACCAGAAACCCCATTAGATCTGGACTGATGCAAGGATTTTTTTTTAACAATTATGCATCTTAACCATATGTCTTATTAGAAAACCGTCCCTGTATTGGTCAATCAGTTACTATCCATGCTTTTTTGATTGAATATAGATCCTTGTAGGGAGTGGAACACCTCTTTTTCTGATTTCAAGGAATTATACCTATTTGATTTTCCCTTCCCAAACCCCTAATCCTCCCCTGAATCAGGTGACCTAATCTTGTATCTTGGTTTATATCCTGTTAATTATTTTCTTTTAATGCATAAAAATCTGTTTCCCTTTGTATTCAGAATCCAGTGTCAAACTGAAGAGGTCTGCTCCTGATTTGTTCTGCAATTGGAATGCATAACAATAAATTGTTATGGTTGTACATTCAAACCTTTGTTTCCTCAGTCATTTCAAATTTCACCTGTCACCTCTTTTTCAGGCTACTTCTTTTATGTAAGTCATCAGTTGCTTATATACTGTATTGTTGTCAGAGTCCTCTGCAATTCTATTACTTCTGTAACAAGTTCAAGTTAGAGGCAATAAACATTTAAGTGCCTACTCTGTACCATACCAATGCTGAGTGGTAGGGGTACAAAAAGGCAAAAAAGGGTCCCTGTCCTCAAGAAGATGACAATCTAATGGGAGAAAATAATTCATAAAAGAAACTGAGAAGGGGCATAATGAAGTCTTACAGCCAGGATTGGGAATAATCTGAGGAGATGTGATTTAAGAGTTGATTTCATCTTTCAGGATGAGTTTCTGGAAATAATAAAGTTTAGGAGAGCAGCCAAGTGGATAATTTTGAGGTGAATGCCTTGGGAGCCCCCCTTTAAATAACTGAGGATCAGGAATGAGCTCTCCATCATCCACCTGCTACCCTCTCCAACCAGAGAGAGAGAAGGTCCAGGGGCAAGGGATGCTGAGGAGAGTTTTAGAGCTGATTTCATCTTGCAAAATAAGATGATGGGTTCCTGGAGATCATAAAATCCAGGAGAGTAGCGGAGTGGTAAATGAAACTGTGTTTCTTGATTTGCAGTCATATAAAATCAGAGAAAGAGTGTCAGTATTAAGAGAAGAGATTTTTTTTAAAGCATCAATTAATAGCTTGAAAGTCATTGAAAACACCGAATGGTTTTGCAGATGAAATCTTTCTTCCCCTTCCCAGAGGTAACAAGGTAGCACAGCAGATAAGATGCTTTGGGGAAGGTCTGAATTCAAATCCTACTTAGCTGTGCAAGTCTAGGTAAATTATCTTCAGACTCAGTTTCTTTATCTACAAAATAGACATAACAGCACCTACCTCATAGGGTTGACAAAAAGGAAAAAAAGAAATGATATATGTAAAGCACTTATTTCAATCTTCTAATGCTATCTATATATGTGTATTTAAACAGACATGTATATATAAACATATCATTTGCATGCACATATACAACCATGCATCCATATGTATATATGTAGGTGCATGTGTATATACTTATATCAGTGTATGTACATGTATAAAATAGAATATAAGGCATTGGTAATGTATGTGTGTATAGATACACACACACACACACACATATATATATATATATATATACAATGCTAGCTATTATTAATTATGTCAAGTTTGAGCCCAGCTCATTGTCAACCTTTGGCACCTACTAAAACTATATTCATATATCTAAAGACTAATTCAATGAGCTGCCTGAACAGTTTCAATCTAAATAAAATGTGTTCTACATTTGCTTTGGTTTTGTTTCCTCCTCTGGTGTGAATGGTTAACCTGACCTTTCTTGAATAATAATAGATTTTACTAAGGATGCTTTGTAGTTTATTAGGCTTAATGCAATTCATACATAAATGATGACTAGCTTTCTTTTATCCTCATAGTTTTGGAAGAGATTTTGGCAGGCACATCTTCCTGCATTCAGTATCTCAATTGTTAGCCTCAAAATGAGATGGGAGGACTTGGGAAGCAGCTGAGGACATAACTGGTATAACTAGCTGGGGTCTTTTTTCTCTATTGCTTGGCCATTTATCTTTAACATTCATTACATAATATATTAATATTATGCACAAATATTAGATAATGTTATATACTATTTAATTGTATTATTTTAATTTTCATAACAATTCATTATGCACTATAATATTTACTTACTAATCTTTTGTATGCTTGAAGATATGGAAGAAAAAAGTCATATTTGGATTGTAATCAATGCTATATTTTCATTTTGCATTTTATATCTAAGGCACTGGCCAATTAAACTGGACCAGAGAAAGGAAGTGCCATGAACATAAAATAGTCTTACCAGTTTTTTGTTTTTGTTTTTCCTAAAGACCTGGGTTTTGAGATTTGGTAGAAGGGAAGAAGCTTCCATGAAAAGGAAAAGAGCTACAAATATCTCATTTAACATATGATGGAGACATTCCTAAAAAGATGCACTCAAGCAAAATTTGGTAAATTGGCCACTTAAAACCCACTAAGGTAATCATCTTTTTTTAAGTCCTGTAATCTCATTGCAAAATTGGTAAATATAACTTTCCTGTATCAGACCAACATGAATTGGAGAAACATTTGGACTTCTCACTTAAAAAAGAAGACCAACAATTCCTTCGTTACTTCGTACTAAAAGAAAGAATTCTTTATCTAGAGTAAGCACATTGAGGACTCTTAAATCTCAGATTCTTTTTGGTTTGTAACTAAGCACAAACTCAACAAAAAGCTGATGATTTTTAGGATTCCACAAGTAACACCCACAAATCCCAAAGAGTTTTCCACAGCTGTTCATTTGTCCTGGTTTCCTAGGCAAAGATCAGTGTTGGAATCTTTGTATATGAACGGGGTGGTGGAGGGAGGGCAGGCATACAACAAGGTCGATGGAAAATTCCATGAAATTACTATTACCACTTATTTTGGAATCTCTTTTCAATCTTACCTTAATCTTTCACTAGATTTGTGATCTCCTCAAAATGAGTACTCCCTCCAGTGGTGCTGATGGCAAACAAATCACAATTTTTCATGCTATTTGGCTCTTTTTCATGTCTCTTCCATTAGAATGTGAACTTGTTGAAGGTAAGGATTGTTTTTGCCCTTCTTCCTATCTCCAGATATTAGCTTCTTCTGACTCACACATTGTAAGCACTTAATAAATGCTTGTTGACTTATAGACCTTCTCAGGACTAGCAAAAACCAGGTAAAAGAGGTTGTGGTCTTTTGCTCAGTCAGTTTGGTCTTATTTTAGATTTCCAGTTTGGTATTTGTTGGAGTCAAAAACATTAGATTCTCTTTAATCACCATGACAGCTTCCTTCTCACCCTATAATTTCCCTCAGAGCTTGAGGTTTTCTCA
The DNA here is from genome assembly GCF_016433145.1 of Gracilinanus agilis. NCBI lineage: Eukaryota > Metazoa > Chordata > Mammalia > Didelphimorphia > Didelphidae > Gracilinanus > Gracilinanus agilis. The sequence goes on along the minus strand of NC_058130.1, from coordinate 600,684,970 downwards.
GCCTGAAACATCTCTGCCATATTGTTGTTGTTGAGTCATTTCAATTGAATCCAACTCTTGGTGTCCCCATTTGAGTTTTGTTTGTTTGTTTGTTTTGTTTTGTTTTTGGCAAAGATACTGGAGTATCTTTGATTTCCATCTTTGGTTCATTTTATAGATAAGGAACTGGGTAAAGTAAAAAAAGTAAAAAACAGGGGTAAAGTGACTTGCCCAGGATCAAATAGCTAATAAGTGTCTGAGGCCAGATTTGAAATCAGAAAAATTACTATTTCAGATTTCAAGCCCACTGTGGCATTTAGCTGCCATTTATGGCATGTTGGTCCCCTTCTATTGATGACTTCCTTCCTGGGGCCTCTATTTTAAGCATTGGTCCATGCTGCCCATGCTTCATTTCCCTCTTAATTGTGTTTCTGACTCTCAGGACTCTCACCTTCTCCCCACCTCTTCCCAGCTCCCTTTTATCTATTTTCTTCCCCCATTAGAATATTAACTCCTTGAGAGCAGGGACTGTCTTTATATTTGTATTTGTATCCCCTATACTTAGCATAGTGCCTGGCACATAATAGCCATTTAATACATGTTTGTTTCCTTCCTATGCCTTCTTGCTGACAACCATTGTGAACACTTGGGGTCTAGTTTCATTTTTTCATGTATGATGAGATTTCTTAATCACTTCATAAATGATCAAACAAATACTAGTAGAACAGTGAAAGAGAAATTGATTCACCTATAAACATAGACCAGATGTGCTTATTTTCTTCTAAATGACAAAACTGTTGCTTGTTTTTATTAATCATCAAAATGAATATAGTAAGTGACTAAAGACACATAAGGCTGAAGGCCTGGTGGCTATGCTAACAAAGAATAGAATGGGTAAGGAAAAACATAGGCATTAAAAATGTTCTATTAATATGCTTTACTGAGAAAATTTTAAAGAGATATGGAGGCTACATAAACTTACAGACTTTTTATTATCAAATTCTCACAGCAACTATCTCCTTAATATTTAACAAGAAAACACTAAAGATCTCTCAGCATTCTGGTATATTTTAGGAGCCCTGAATTATTATAATTCAAAAGAAGAATCAGACGGATTGAACATATAAGGATTGTATTTGGAAAAGAAACTAGCTATTTTCTTGCTACATGGGGAAGTCACATTCCCTCCCTAGATTTAAATTTCCTTATTGTAAAATTAGAGGGTTGAACTAAAAGACCAATAATGTCCTCTTCAGTTTTAAATGTTATAACTTTATGAACCTTGGGGGAAAAAAAAGGGCAGATCATCCCAATGAATATTACATGTATCCTAGGGCCCCATTCTCTGTGTTAGGTAAACATGAATCTAAGTGGTTATGTAGCTTGGATTAAGTCAAAAAAACCATGCTGGTACAACTAATTCCTAACTAGTTTTTGTTAGGTCAAAACAATTGGGGTTCTTTAAGATTTTTTTTACATGTCAATACAATTTTAAATAATCATTTATTGACATTTTGTGATCTATGTTCCCTCCCTCTCTTTCATCTCAACCCCCTTCCTAAAGATGGCAGACTATATGATATTGCCTACACTAGAGAAAAATTGATGTAGGAAATAAAGTGAACAATGATATACTTCAATCTGGATTCGAACTCTATCAGTTCCTTCTATAGCAGTAAATTGTCTTTTTCTTCATGAGTCTCTTGGAAATGATTTAGATCTTTGGATTGCTGATAGTAGTTATTATTCACAGTTGATAATCATACATTATTGCTGTTACTGTGTCCTACTGTGTCCTACATTCTCCTGGTCCTACTCACTTTATTTTGTATCACTTCGTATAAGCCTTTATAGATTTTTGTGATCATCTTGTTTGTCACTTCTAATGGCACAGTAGTATCCCATTACGGTCATATGCCACAACTTGTTCAATTGTTCCCCAGTTGATAGGCATCCCTTCAGTTTCCAGTTTTTTTGCCACCACCAAAAGAACTACTATAAATATTGTTATACAAGTAGGTCCTTTTCCAATTGGAGTCTTTTTGAAGATTTCTGAAGAAGTAATGATGGGTAAAGATTAGAAAAAATGATCACCCCTGAGACACCAGGTTTTTGTCTAGATTTGCAAATGAAAAGTAAACTCGAATAATACCCGGGAAGATTAAAAAAAGGGAAGATTTGAATTGTGGGAGACTTTTTTTTCATTTTTTATTTAGTGATTTCTTTATGACCCTCCTTGCTATTTGCAGAGATATTGCTGTTAAGATGATTTATACCCATACCATAAGCAAATCTTATTAATCTGTAGTCCTCAGTGTTTCTCAGATATGATTAGATACTCTATCCACATTTCTATCACTTAACAGCTAAACTATTATAAATGTCTAACTGGTTTCTCTGCCTGCAGTCTATCCTCTCTAGTATATACTATAAATGAAAACCATATTTGTTCTTCCAAAATGGTTTAATCATTTCCATCTCCCACTTGAAAATCCAGTGGCTCACTCCTGACAATAGAATTCAGTCCAAACTTCTCTGCATGGCAGCCAAAGTGTTCCAAGATCAAACCCCATCTAGAGTCTAACTTTATTTCTTACTATTTGTCAATGTGGATTGCCTCTCTAGTCAGGTTAGCCTCCTTGTTGGCCCTCCATTCCAGCCCCTAAGCCTTTGCTTCTGTAATTCAACTCTCTCAGAATGTCATTCTCTCTCCTCTATGCCCACCCAATAAGTACTTGCTGAAATTAATCGAATTAACTTGGTTTGACTCCCCCAAGTAATGAAAGTATAGTTTCAGTTCTTCTAAAAGTTAATTTTTAAAAAAAGAATCTTGGCATTAATCAACTCTGAAAAGATAGCATACAGGTCTATAGCAATAACTCACCTATGGGTCGGGGGAGCAAGGTAGATCTGCTTTTTTCATTTTGTTTCTTTCTTTTACATTCTTTAATAGCAATTAGCATCCTGGTCTTCCTTTGTACGTTTTGCTCTAACTGTAAAGATGGGCTTTCTCTATATAAGTAACCTATACTTCTACATTATATGTACATATATGTGCATACATGTACATACATGTATATTTAAAAATAATCAAATTGATCTCAATACAACAAAATTGGACTGGACTCTTGGGTCCAATCGAAACTGATCAGAGACGATTCAAGCTACTCAACAGACTTCCACAAGCTACAAACAAATCTACATAATTAGACTCCTGGCTTGCACATGTTTTTTGGTTTGGTTTTTGTTTTTCTGGTTTACTCTAGAACTCTTGCTTTGCACTGAAGTATTCTTGATTAGAATTCAGGTTCTATGAGGATAATCACAGTGTTGCTTTCCTAAACCATAGGGTATGCTAGCAGCTTTCAGATCTACAAAATGCTGGCTTATTGTATAATTACAGTTCTGGTCTCTTTGAGCAGGGAAGGGATTTAACCAAAAAAAGCAAAAATGCTGGCATTTTAATTTAATGAGCCTTTTATGTCTTGCCGGCAACTTGTTTCATTGCACTAATAATTGGAGTAGTCTCTGCTGTAACTGTTAACTATTTCCATCTATTATAAACATGAGCAAAATATGAAGAATTGGCTAAATGAGAATATTTTGTGGTGTGTGTGTGTGTGTGTGTGTGTGTGTGTGTGTGTGTGTGTGTGTATAGATTAGTGTTTTAAATACTATAGGAATGAAATGAAATATATCCACTATCATAACACAGCGAATTATGGGGAAACCATTTAATTTCTTTAACAAAATAAAGAGCTTCTAGATTCTGTTTCTTTCTAAGATATAAGCTTTCTGTGGGAGAGTCAGAGTAGTAGAGTGAATTGAAGATGGTTTTGGAGTTATTGTTAGGCAAAGGATGATAAGAAGAGCCCTGGATTAGACTGATAAAATTTTCTCAATTAATTTGCTCTTTTTCTCACTCCCTCCATTGATATCAGAAAGAAACAAGTTCAAATCCTGCCTCAGTTACATACTAGCTATGTGAGCCTGAACAAATCATTTATCTGCTCAGTGTTCTAAGGACAAAGACTCTAAACTACAAATAGATCACTAATTTGCATTAGCAGGAGTTTTCATATTTGGAAATTTTTCATACCAGTGAAAATTATAAGTCCAACTCCCTCTTTTTCCCTACTCACCACACTACACCAAAATATAACACTGGGAAAAATGGATCCTTCTTTCAGGAATTCATCTCAACTCATTTTATATAGTGCCATCTCATACAAAGATTCCTTTCATTTATCTTTTTAGAATTTATCTTTGGTTTGAAATCACTCTCAAACAACTACTATTAATTCAGGGTAGAGTTGGACTTTTCATTTTCGTTTTGCTTTGTTCCTTTGCAGAATATGAGGTGAAGTGCCTAGCTAGTGAATTATTTCTCATACACGTTGCCCTCTAATGCTAGTTAGAATCTCAAAGTCCTTTCTTTTTTTCAGTTTCTATGTAAAGAAGGGATTGAAAGATACGTTGGTTTTGGCATTGGGATAGTCTTCCTTTCTCATTCATAGTTACTCAAAAGGTTCAAGTATAGTTGAATACATTTTTCATTTCTACTAAAATCCATACTTGGTCATATGGTTCTTTTAAGCCCCATTTCTCCCACAACTGGGAGTGTCTTGCCTGTTCCAATTTGCATGGCTACATAAAAGGAATTCAAAACTTTCATATGCATGCAAAATGCCTACTAGCAATATCTCCTTATTGTATCTATGTCCTAGAGAACCTAGCATCAAATTACAACTATAATTACTTCCTCCTATGTAAGACTTTTCTTGATTTCCACAATTTCCTTCTTCAACTTAATATTTCTTTGGAAATACTTTGTATTTACCGATCCATGTACATAACGTAATTCCTCAGTAGAATGAAGCCTCTTGAAAGTAAGGATTGATTCATTTTTGTCTTTGTTTTTGCCTCGTACCACCTCCATAGTAAGTGCTTAATAAATGCTTCTAGAATCAAAGTAAATTGAATCAATGATTAATTACTTTTGTTTAAACTAAGTTCCTTATATTATCAATGCAGTTATAGAGTTTTAAGAGTCTCAGTCAGGTGAGCTCCAAATATAAAGCAAAAACTACTGGAGACAATGTCATAAAGAAGATGAAAGTCAAGGAAAGAACACCCTCTTAAATTGATGTTTACAACAATCCACATACTGTGAATGGGACTATTTTCTTCAGAAGAAACAAATAGATTTTTGTCCATACCCTTATTTTAACTTGTATGCATCTTTGAAACACATTTCTTGGAATGTGTGTGTAGCTAGATTCTACTTTTTAATCTATTCTGCTCTCCTCTTACCTTTTATGGGCAAATTCATCCTATTCATATTCATAAGGTTAGTTGTACATTTTACTTTATCCTATTCTCTAATATTATTCCTCTTTAAGATTTTGAATTAATTTATAGGATTAACTAACCACACAGGAAGAAATCTTCCTACACATCATCTCTAGAATAATTCGGCTTGGTTTACTAATAAGTTTAGGGAGCTTTTCTCTATATCATGGAAACAGCCATCTTCAATCAACAAAAAGTAATATATAATTTGAAAATGAAATAATATTCATTACATGCTATTTTGTGTTAGTAATAACATAGCATTTATATAGTATTAAGGTTTTTGCAGTGTTTTATATATTATTTCATTTGTGTAAATTTCACATTAAAGACAGAGACTCTCTTTCGTACAGCTTTGTAGCCCTTCATAGTACATAGCACAGTAAGTGAGGCAGAGTAAGTGTGGACTTAATATTTGTTCACAGGAGAAAGAAGGAAGGAAGGAAGGAAAGAAGGAAGGAAGGAAGGAAGGAAGGAAGGAAGGAAGGAAGGAAGGAAGGAAGGAAGGAAGGAAGGAAGG
>NC_058130.1:600625318-600676415 GCF_016433145.1 Gracilinanus agilis | reverse complement strand
GGGGCAGCTGGGTAGCTCAGTGGATTGAGAGCCAGGCCTAGAGACGGGAGGTCCTAGGTTCAAATCCGGCCTCAGACACTTCCCAGCTGTGTGACCCTGGGCAAGTCACTTGACCCCCATTGCCTACCCTTACCACTCTTCCACCTATAAGTCAATACATAGAAGTTAAGGGTTTAAAATAAAAAAAAAAAGTTACTGTCATAGTCTAGAAGAGCAAACAAATATCTTTTTTAGGTGATTTCCCAAAGAATTCCCTGCTTAGTTGCATTGGGAATGTCACATGTCCATTACTAAATGTCATCTAGCTCTTAAATGAGTCTTAGTGTGTACAACTTCCCTTTCAGCTCTAAATCTATGAAGTCTTAAACTTTGAATAGTAGAGAAGGTGAAAGTTTCAAGTACACACATACATGTATATATACACACAAGACAAGCATATATGACAATATTAAACATACACCATAAACATACATGTTATACACACTATATTTAATTATATGCTTAATACAATTAAATATAGAATGTAACTATTACATAATATAGTATATAATATCATATTCATGTGTGCTATTCTTGTACACACTACATATGATAGGTTTTAAGATAGATGATAAATAAAACATTGTTATTCATCCTTAAATATCTAAAAGGACCAATGACATCATGGGGTGATGCCTTAAATATGATTTGGATTTAAGTGAGGCAGAGTTGAACAAAGTCATCAGCCTTACTCTCTCTTCCATAGTCATCCAAGTTCAGTGGAAAGACAAAAATCAGGAAGACTGGGACTGGCCGATGACAATGACTTTTTCAACATCTAATCAAGCTCTAAGCACTCCACAAGGGCAGCTAGGTGGCTCAATGGCTAGAGTGCCAAACCTGAAGTTAGGAAGCTCTGAGTTTAAATCTAACCTCATACACTTACTAATTGTGTAACTCTGGGCAAATCACTTAACGTAAGATAAAAAAGTTACACATTTATGTGTATATCATATATATGTATATATTAGACACACACAGACACATACATAGAGACACAGGTGTGGTAGGTTGAGGAAGATGTTAAAATACTTTGTTAATCTTCAATCAACCAACATTTATTAAGCAATTCTATGTGCCAGGTATCATGCTATATGCTAGGAATACAAAGACAAAAAATAAAAAAGAAAGAGGAGAGAAAGAAAGAATCTTTTCTTGCCCTTAAGAAACTTCCATTCATAATGATGTGTGTTTTTATCATGAAATATGTGGGGAACCTGACCCTGAGGCAGTCAATGATGAAGCAATAGATGCTTATAGATGGATCATCTATTTAGAGAGCAGATGCTTCATCTTTGGTTGCCATTATGAGTTTCCTAAATCTAGAAAATCTCTACTAAGAAGCACCATGGCACAGTTCTGGTCTTAGAATCCAGAAGAAATGAATTCACATCCTGCCTAAGATATTTGCAAACTGAGTAACTCTAGGCAAGTTATTTAATCTCCTCCAGCCTTAGTTTCCTCTTCTTTTTGGAGGGTTTAGTAATACTTATGGTATCTACCTTATGGAAATGTTGTGAGGATTCTATATCTAGAAAACATAGAAAAATAAAAGAAATTCATTCCAAAATTAAGAAACTGATATCAACAACCACATACACCAATTCATTCCCTGATAGTATTGAATATTGATCTTGCTTTTATACAAATTAGATTTTTGAGAAGAAAAGTATCTATAAAATGAACAAACATTGTGGTGCAGTGTATAGAAGACTGATCTTGGGGTCAGGAAGATGTGAGTTCAGGTCTTACCTTTGACTTAACCTGTCTGATCCTGGATAAGTCACTTAACCATCCAGGATTCCAGGCAACTCTCTAGGACTTGCTGATCTGCATTGGTAGAGGGAATTTCACTATTCAGATGTTCCTACACAAAGAAAATGATAGATTGGACCACCTCATCCTCTAAAGTTTATATGAAAATATTAATTGGAAGAAAAGAATAATTAATTCCTACTGTTGAGGACCTTTCTCTTCTCAGGAATAATGCCTGATGTTTATAAAACATTTCGGGTTTTAATAGATACTTTCTTTTTAATAAAAAAAATACTTATTAGCTCAAAGGAATAATGAACTGGAGGAATTCCATGTGAACTGGAAAGACCTCCAGGAATTGTTGCAGAGTGAAAGGAGCAGAACCAGGAGAACATTATACACAGAGATGGATACACTGTGGTAAAATCGAATGTAATGGACTTCTCTACTAGCAACAATGCAATGATTTAGGTATGAGGTATCTATGAGAAAGAACGCTATCCACATTCATAGGAAGAACTGTGGGAGTAGAAACATAGAAGAAAAACAACTGCTTGATCACATGGGAGGATGGGGATATAATTAGGGATATTGACTCAAAATGAGCACCCTAGTGCAAATATCAATAATATAGAAATAAGCCTTGATCAATGACACATGCAAAACCCAGTGGAATTGTGAGTTGTCTATGGGAAAGGGTGGCAGGATGGGAGGGATAGAACATGAATCCTATAACCATGGGAAAATGTTTTTAATTAATTAATTAATTGATTTAAAATTTTACAATTAAAAAATAAAATTCAAGGGGAATGATAATTGAGATGTTAGTAATGATAGTGGTTTAACTTTCCTAGAACATGCTATCTCCTAACTATCCCCTCAAAGTGTCCTGTTGCTTCTGTTAAGCTGGCATGATGAAAAAACTGAACTCCAAAGAGATTGAGAAACCTGCCCAAAGTCAAAGGAGAACCCAGGTCTGTTGATGTCAGAGCCAGTGCCTATTCTACTCCACCATATTGTTTCCTTTATCTGAATGGTTTCTCCTAAGTAGAATATAAGCTCTCTGAAAGCAGGAACTATCTGTTTTGTCCTCACATCCCCCATCTCTTGCAGAGTTCCTGGCACTTGATATGTGCTTAATAAATGCTTGTTGGATTGAACAGGATGGAATTCTTCTTCAAGATCTTTCAAAATACTGCTTCCCCAATCCAAGTCAAGGCCATAGAAATTTATGAAGATCATCTACTAAAGCATGTAGAGGCCATAACTTGCAGGAGTGGAAGTATCCACATTAATGAAGTTGTAATTATTGGGCTTTTATTTTGTTTTATATTTTTTGTTCAATATTAAAATAAGAATTGAGGCTTATAGTATGGATCAGAAATACAAAGATGATTGGGACTAGTCTCTTAACTTAAAGAAAGCCCTCTGTGCCCTAACAGCCCAATCCTTACCCCTGTTTTTGTTGTCCATATCATTCCTGTGACGATGAATTTCTGAATGCCAGTCTGTGAGTGCTTGTGTGCATCTGTCTCTCATAATCTGTGATGCTATTAAATTGGGTGGTATTGCATACATCAATATGCAAATTTATTCAACAGCTAATGTATAACTTAGCATTTTACTTTGGAGCCAAGAGACCAAACAGTACAGCTCACAATGATTTTTATTTTTTTTTTTACCCCAGTAAATCATGGCTATGCCCAGAACATCTCAATTCCCTCTGTGAATTTAAAGCATCTCTGCTTTATCTGTTTTCCCTATTGCTGTTTTAGCGTTCAGGAGAGGGAAATCTCCAAATAAATTATATCAAGCGCACCAAGTATCAGGATACATCAGGATAAACAAAACAAAAATGAGAGATCCTTTAACTGCTGCTATGTGGATACAAAGAAGAAAAGCTTCAAACTGAAGATATCAAATCATTCGCCATTTTAAATTACACTGATCATAGATGATAGAGCTGAAAAGAACTTCAACAGTCATTTTGTCTAAACCTTTGGTTTTATAGATGAGAAAACTGAGTCCCAGAGAAGGTTAAATAATTAGCCAAAGGTTTTGAGAGTAGTGTCAGAAGTAGATTTGAACACTGGTTCTTTGATTCTCAAACCAGTGATCTTTCTACTGGAATGTCCTCAATTCACAAGGAAGTATTTTGGAAGCCTTTCTTTAGAGAGCCAAGTTTTATACACAACAAAGATAGAATTAATATCCTAAATAGCCTAAAAATAGCATCATATACTTGAAAGCACCCCAGAGGATGAATGACTAAACTGCAAGCTACAGCTTTGTAGTTCAAGTGCATATATAGGCTGAATATTTCACAAAAGAAATAGGTCCTGCTGTTGGTAATTTATTCCATTACAAAAGATATCCATAGGTATCAAGTGAACATGAGTAGGAATATTTATGATTTTACTTTTAGCAATCAAAGGTATCATTTCCCCATTCCTTATCAAAGGACAGCCTAGAACAGCCCTCACCACTAAGGAGATTTCCCCATGGGATGTGCAGATATCTTAGACACAGTTACTTGTCATATAATTTTAAAACTCAAGATCTTTTAAAGTATTTCTGAAGCAAACCACAGGCCTGGATAAACATGGCGATACAGACACATAACAAGAAGAAAGAAAAAGATATGGAGGTACTTGTCAGTATAATTAGACTAGGACTGCTCAGATGAGAACAGATTAGAGAGGCATCCTCCAAGATGTATATTATTTAGAGCTCTTTCACCCTCATTGATTTTGCTTTGTCCAGTATCTCTTATCTATCTCTTTTTTTCCCTCCTTTGAGCTTAGTTTATTCAATATTTCCATCAATATTTTTTGGTGATTTTCATATTATCAATTTGACTACAAGTATTTACGATAGACTTATTAGGGGAATTTCACTGTAACATGCAAAATAGTAAGTGAAAAGTGCTTTGGGAAAAATCAAGTGGAAGGAATTTTTCCCCTATCCTCAAAGAGCTTATAGACTAACCAGAGTGAAAAGACAAACTATGGACAACTAACATCAGGGCCAAATGAGTAATAATAATAGTATTTACATAGCACTTTAAGGTTTGCAAAGTACTTTACAAATATCATCTTATCTTATCCTCAGGGAGAGGTAGGTGCTATTTTTAACCCTGTATTCCATACAAGGAAACTCAGACAGACAGAAAGTAAGGGACTTACCCAGAGTTACATATCTATTGAGCATCTGAAGCCAGATTTAAACAGGTCTTTCTGATTCCAAGTTTAGTGCTCTATCCAACCTATCCTGAAAGAACTCACCTTTCCCTGAAACTGACCCCTTTGTTGAACTTCTCTATTATTGTTTTTTTTAAACCTTTACCTTCTGTCTTAGAATGGGTACTAAGTATAGGTTTCAAGGCAGAAGACCACTAAGTGTTAGGTGATTTGGGTTGTGACTTGCTCAGGGTCACATAGCTAGTGAGTATCTGGGACCAAATTTAAACCCAGGTCCTTCTGACTCCCGGCTTGGTGCTCTGCCCACTGTGCTACCTAGCTTCCCTCTAGTACTCACATTTAAAAGTTCTTTATAACCTTACCCCTTTCTTTCATTTCTAGTGTTTTTTTTTAAATTTAAAAAAGTCATATAGTTTGTTTTTATATCACCTACATTTCCCAATATCTCTCTTTTCTCTCTCCCTTTCAGGAAGTTATCACTTATAACAAAGAATAAAAATAGAAAAAAAAATAGCTTAGTAAAATTGTCCAACACCTACAAAAGTCTGGCTTCTGTTGTGTTTCATGACTAGAGACCCCTATCTCTGAATATAAAGACATTTCCATCCTCTATATGGCAATTCCTTCTTGATCCTTGGCTCTTCTTTGGGGCCAAACTTGCTAACCATAAATTTACTGAATTTAGTTTCAATTGTTTTGTTGTCAATATGCTATTTACATTGTTGTAACCATTGTATTTATTGTCTGCCTGGTTTTGCTTACTTCTCTCTACATCAGTTCACACAGTTCTCCATGCTTCTTTGTATTTATTATATTCCCAGTAAATTATATTTCAATAATATTCCATTACATGCATGTTCTACAACTTGGGGAGGCAATTCCAATAAATTTTATTTCTAGTTCTTTGTTACTACAAAAAAAGTTCCACAAAATATGTTTTGATATATACAGAATCTCTTTAATCACTTACTTTATGAAATGTATGCCCAGCAATAAAACCTTTAGGCCAAAGGGAAGGGACATTTTAGTCTCTTTCTTACCATAATTCTAAATTGCCTTCCAGAATGGATGAATCAATGAATAGTTCTATCAATATGATATCAATTTGCCTATCTTTCTATCATCCCTCCAACATTGATTCTTCCCCTGTTTTTTATAATCTTTACTAATTTTCTGGGTAAAGATGAAATCCCCAAATTGTTATGGTTTGCATTTCTCTTAGTGATTTGGAGCATCCTTTCATATAGTTAATTACTTGTGATTCTTTTTAGAATTGTTCAGCACTCACTTTGCAAGCACATATACTAAAAATTGAAATGATACAAGGAAGATTAGCATGGCCTCTGCTTAAAGATGACACACAAATTCATGAAGTATTCCAATAAAAAAAAGAATTATTTGTTCATATGCTTTGACTAAAATGTATCTTTTAGAAAATGGCTAAGAAAAACCCTTCTTACACATCACTCTCTTCTGCATACTCTTCAGTTCAGACAAACTGGCTACTTGTCCCACACACAACATTCCATGTCTCATCTCTATCCCCCAAACCCGGCTGCAAACATTTCCTCCTCATTTCCCCTTCTTGGTATACCCAATTTTCTTGAAGACCCAGCTCAAACATCACTGCTTGACACCTTCACTGAGTCCCTCTCCAAGTGGCTAGTCTTCCCCCCACCGAAGCTACCTTGTATTTATTTTGGATGTAGTCTATATATACTTGAAAATGTACATGTTATCTCCCACTAGAATATAAGCTCCTGGAGGACAGGGGCTATTTCCCTTCTGTCTTTGTGTTCCTATTACTTAGCATGATGTACCTATCACTTAGCAAATGCTTCATTCTTGACTGATTTACTATAAATTCTTTGCCGTTGAGAGAGGGGTGCCATTTTGGACAGATGGGTTGTTTGGGGAAGACAAAGAAGAATGAAATAGGAGACTGCTTTGCCCTGGGTCACTAAAATTCAAAGGGTACTGATAGCATTTGAAATTTAATTCAGGGGACAGCTAAGTGGCTCAGTAAATTGAGAGCCAAGTCTAGAGATGGAAAGGTCTGGCTTCAAACTAGCTTGAGACACACTTCCAAGCTGTGTGACCCTGGGCAAGTCACTTAACCCCCATTGCCTAGCCCTTCCTACTCTTCTGCTTTGGAATCAATACCTACTATTGATTTTAAGACAGAAGGTAAAGGGCTTTCTTTTTTTTTTAATAAAATAAAATATTTAATTGCTCAAAAGAACCATGTGTCCCTGGTGTGGGCATTCCCTCCATGGATGCAGACTGTATTTCTTCCATGCTATAAGAGGCAGATTTCATGAATAGTGTGTCCTTCCCACCCACTCCCTTCCAAAATCAGCACCTGGTAGCCAGCCTTTTCCAAACTTAGCTAGGGTGGTCCTTGGACAAGAGTCATGCAGTCTATTTCAAAACCTGTATTCAAATACCCAAAATATTCCAGCTTGGTGACACCTCCTAGTTTGGATTCCACTGACAGAGCCTTTGAGGAACTTAGGATCTCCAAATCATAGTAAAAAATTGGAGTAGTTATGTGAATAGAGGTTTGAAATATTAGATTATATAAATTCAGGCCTTTTACTAATTCAGCTAATCCTGAAAGCCATTTATTTTGCATTTGTGAGCTCCTGGGTGTTTTTAGAAGCTTTTAGTTCAGAATAATGTTTTCCCATGTAAAAGAATCTTAATTTTGAATAATTTCGGTAATGACCAACAGATTAGCACAACAGATCATGGTTCCATCTCAGAATTTTCTGTCCCAAGTCATCTGGCTCAGGAAAGATGTCTCAGTTCTTTTATTCTTCTTTGAAAATTGCTTATCAAAAGCTGACATGTGGCAACTGCCAGGCTGCTGCTTGAATTCCTGCTCCCCGGACATTTGAAGCTGCTTTTAACCAGGTTTGCACGTTTTTCACTAATAAATTACTCTAGCAGCCCTGCTGCTCTGCTGTAACTCATCAGTTTTACTGAGCATGGCCCACACGAAGGTATTTGTTCTTGTCATAAATCTGTCTGAGCAGCGTGGCCTTCTCTGGGGGATACTGTCTCAGAAGCATCAAGGTTTCTTTTGTGTGCAGGGAGACTCAAAAGCACATTGCTTGAGATTCCAAGGTCTATTTAAGCAGACCCAAAGGGTTAATCAGCTATTGACACTTCTAAATAATATTTATAATATTTTCTCACCTGCTCAGCCTTTCCTAGAATTCTTTCTTTCATGCTGGCTGGCTTATTAGGCATTGGTTGACCCTGGTGGCAGAGCTGGAAAGGAAAGAATAAAAGGAGATGGGGAAAAGAAATAGCGGGACAGTATTGGGCCTTGTTGAAAAGAAATAGGAATACATCTGATTTAATGTACTCCTGAAATAATATGTCCAAAAAAAAAAAAGCTGTCTTTCTCTCTCTCAGGCATAAGCCTTGCTTACAAATATAAGAAATCTGAGGTTGAAAAGGTTTCTCTTCTTTCCAGTTTGGGAATGTATTATCCTACATAGACTAAGAATGTATCTTCCTTTCTCTATTTAATTTTTTTTAATTAATAAGCATTTATTTTCTTTTTCTCCTCATCCCCAATGTGGGAAGAAAAAAGAAAATAAGAAAAAGAAAAGCTTTGTAGTAAATATATATAGTCACGCAAAACAAATCTCACACTGGCCCTATCCAAAAATATATCTCTATCTGCATCTTGAGTCCATAATTTCTCAGTTGGGAGGGTGGGGAGCATACATCATGATTGGTTCCCTAGAATTACTGAATTTGTCAGAGTTTGATTCAATTCAAAGTCATTCCTAAGAATTTAGTAATATTCTTTGAAAAAGAGCATTTGGGGGCAGCTAGATGGCTCAGTGGATAGATATCCAGACCTGGAGTTGGGAGGACTTGGTTCAAATATGGCCTCAGACACTCCCTAACCTATGTAATTCTGGGCAAATCACTTAACTCCAATTGCCTAGCCCTTACTTCTTTTCTGTCTCAGAACTAATACTTCATATTGATTCTAAAAGAAAAGGGAAAAGAGCATTTAGTGCATTTTCTTATGAAAACAGATAAGGATGATCAAATAAGATAAACATATAAGAATGATCAAATAAATGCAATCATTCTATTTTTTCCAGTGCATAAAATTAATAATAATAACTAACACTTAAATAGATCTTACTATGTGTCAGACATTGTGCTATTTTAAAGTATCTCCTTTATTTACTCTCTAACGATAACATATATATTCACAGAGTTAGAAGAGACTTTAAGGATCAGAAACATTTTTAGGAAAAATATTCAAACTGAGTAGGAATTCTTTCCAAAAAAAATGTTACCCAGGAAAATCTTTTAGCCACATTAGTTGATTGCATTGAGTCTCAGAACATTATAAGGTCTTCTCACTGAGATCCATGACTCTTCAGATAAATATTTATATAGTGCCTACTGTGCACTAAGCACTGTGCTAAGTAGTTTTTACAAATATGATTTCATTTGGCCCTCATAACAACCTTGTGAGATTGACTCTGTCATCATCCCTATTTTATAGAAGAAGAAACTAAAGCAAATGGATAGTAAGTGATTTGCCCAAGGTCACACAGCCAGTAAGTATATGAGGCAGGATTTGAGCTCATGTCCATCTGACTCCAGTGCCCTATCCATTAGGGGCTGCCAGAAGAGATTTATCTAATAGTACATACAAGGAAAAACAAATGGACGAAAACGTGCTATTGTCCCGAATATTTGAAAAGATATTTCTTCAGTTTAGCACGTAAGTATGAGTATTTAGGATAAGCATTGAAGACACACAGTGGACTTGAACCAAAAATTGAATAAAAGAAAAATGAGATGGATTACCTTTGGGAAATTGTGCTGGGTTGTCAATAACCTTGAACTACTCCCTGACCAAAACAAAGCAAAAATGTAAAAAATATATAAAGAAATATATATGTAGACTTACATATCTGCATACATATTAAATCAGAAATGTTCTCTTGGTGACGTTTTATGATTTTGAATCTTGTTGTTTAGTAATCTTTCAGTCATATCTAACTTTTTGTGACCCATTATGTGGCTTTCTTGGCAAAGATTCTGAAGTGGTTTGCTATTTCCTTCTCCAGCTCATTTTACAGATGAGGAAACTGAGACCAACAGACTTAACTTACTTGCCGATGGTAGCAATAGCTCATATCTGAGGCCAGATTTAAACTTAGGAAGATGAGTCTTCCTGACCCCAGGCCCAGAACTCTATCTACTGAACCACTAGAAAGATATAAGAAGATTCTCTCAAGGCTATATTTGCTTTCCCATCCTCCTGCTGCCAATTTGTATAAGTGAACTGAAAACCCTCACCAAAATCTAACAAAGTGAGGGAATTCAACCAAGAATTTTCACATGACATCAGCTTTCTAAGCTAGTTCTTATCAGAACAATTCTTCTTGCCAGACAATCTCACCTTACTAGATTTGATAACCTTTAAGTTACATTAAAAACTCCAGCCACATTAAACCACTCTATTGTTTCCCTGCTGGACAGAAGATTTCATACTCAGCTTTCTGTCAGCGTCAGGAACAAGTTGGTATGCTTGCCCCCACTCTTATTTAGCCCTCTGGCTAGAGATTTTGCTTGCTTTTTTGTAGGATTTGAAATGATCAGTCCTTTTAAAAAATGACTTTAATCCACATTCCATGTATCTACGTTTTCCATTTTTTATTTTACAATTTTGCTAGTGCCTCCAATAGGTTTTTTGTTCATTTGTTTTCAGTCGTGTCCAACTCTTTCTTTATATTCCTATTTGGGTTTTCTTGACAGAGATACTGGAGTGGTTTGCCATTTCATTCTCTAGCTCATTTTTCTGGTGAGGAAACTGAGGCAAACAGGATTACGTGACTTGCCCAGGATCACACAGCTAGTATCTGAATCCAGATTCAAACTCACCAAGATGAGTCTTCCTGATTCCAGACCCAGCACTCTATCCACTGAACCACCTAGACAGAGCCCAAATATGAGAAGAAATCAAGCAGAAATGTACGAAATTATTAACTCTAAATTAGAACCAAGTGCATACAATGATTTTACAAGTCATGGAGCTGAACATAGCCATTTAGTCCCAAGTAGTTTGACACAGTGGGTTGGGTTGTTGGCATAGTGTGTGTGTGTGTGTGTGTGTGTGTGTGTGTGTGTGTATCTCTATCTCTATCTATCTATAGATATACACATACATATATACATATATGTATGTACACACAGACACATACTATATATGTATATATACACATATATATGTATATATGCACTATACATATATACACATATGTATTATATATATCAAGTTAGGCTTGGAGTCAAGAAGACGAGTTAGAATCTTCCCTCAGACACTTACTAGATCTATGAATTTGGGCTTTAAAATGAGAGGTCAAACTAAAGTTTAACCTCTAATGGACCTTTCAGCTATAAATCTATGATTCTGACATTGTGAAGCTGGCCAGTACCATGGGAGAATAGACAGGAGTGGCTTCTTTCCAGGTAGAAGGAACAGAAAAAAAGAAAATTGTGTCAATGAAAATCTCTGTGCCTCAGTCTCTTTATGTGGAAAAAATGCTACCTGTCTCCCAGAATTGTTGTGAAGATCAAACAAGGTAATATATATTTATAAACCATTTGGCCAGCCTTAAATTGCTACATAAATGTAATTATTAATATTATTAGTTTGAATCTGAGCTCTCTTGCAAACTAGTATAACCAAAGGCAAGTCTCAGTTCTCTTGTTTGTTCATTGAGGAGATTGAATTGTTGTTGCCACCCAATCGTCTTCAGTCATGTCCAACTCTTTATGATCCCATTTGGGGGTTTTCTTGGCAAAGATACTGGAGTTGTTTGGTTTATTGTTTCCTTCTCTAGCTTGTTTTAGAGTTAAGGAAACTGAAGCAAACAGGGCTCACAGACACTAGACTAGTAAGTATCTGAGGCTGTAAGAATGGGATTTTTGCAAGGGGGATGGGACAGAAGGAGCCAGAGAAGGAGTGACTGACGGTTGGTGACAGTTGGTGACAGTTGAGACTAGAGGGAACTCTAGGAGTTTCTCCAGGGGAAGAAGGAGAGGGGAGGACTTCCGGCAGAGGACTGTGAGAGAGAGGAGGAGAACATTTCAGCTCGGATCCAGTCCTGAGGGCTTCCTGAGGATCTTTCTTTGGACATTGATACCCCAATTCCCTGGTCAAAGACATCCCATCGCTTCTCACCCAGCAAGACTTCAATCATAGAGTCAGCTTAGTTTTTGGACTCCATTTTGGGAGCAATCTCTTAGTCTCCTTCTACCATTACCCAACCTTGCTGAGAGACCCTTACAATTATAGAAAGGATAGAAATAGAAATAGAAAAAGAAACAGAAGGAGAAGGGGGGAGAAGCTTAGAAGTGGGAACCATTAAGGTTCCCACCTAAGCAACAGACTCCATAGGAATAGAGAAGATTTTATTATTTATTATTATTCCTGTTGACTCCTTAGGAGCATAGGGCCGCAACCATCTCACGCCAATGGACTCTGTTCTGGGCAACTTCCCCCAGCTGGGCCCATGTCATTCCGACTGTTTTTGTTTCATTTTCGGCAGATCTTCGCCAGGTCTGTTTTGGTCTTCCGACTTTCCTCCTCCCTGAAGGGTTCCAGCTCAATGCTTGTCTGGCTACGTTGTCTTCCGGTTTTCGTAGCGTATGTCCTATCCATCTCCACTTACGTTTCTTTATGTCCTGACTGATGGGATACTGGATTGTTCTTTCCCAGAGACTGGCATTGGAGATCTTTTCAGGCCATCTGATGTTCAAGATGTGACGTAGACATCTGTTAACAAAGACCTGGAGTTTGTTGGTGTTAGCGCTCGTCACTCTCCAGCTTTCTGATCCATATAGGAGGATGGCCTTTATGTTGCTATTGAAGATTCCGAGCTTAGTGAGGAGGGACAGTGCTTTGGAGATCCAGACAGACTGCAGGGTGTTAAATGCCTGTCTGGCTTTGTTGATTCGGTTTCTGATGTCCTCATCTGCTCCGCTGTCCTTACTGACGATGCTACCCAAATAGGTGAAGTGGTCTGTCTCCTTGATGTTTTCTCCCTGTAGTTGGATTGGCAGGTCCTGTCTGCTGTTGACTGTGATCACCTCGGTCTTCCTCTTGTTGATCTTCAGACCTGTCTTCTCCGCTTCTTCAGAGAGTTGTGCAAGTTTGGCTTGCGCATCCTGCTGCTTGTGAGAAAGGAGACAGATGTCATCTGCGAAGTCAAGGTCCTCAAGCTGTTTGGTGTGAGTCCATTGAATGCCCGTATTGTTGTCCTTGGTAATTCTTCTCATGGTCCAATCTATGACCATCAAGAAGATAAGGGGCAAAAGCATGCAGCCTTGCTTCACTCCGGTTTTCACTGTGATGGGAGCCATCAGTTTCCCATTATGGATGACCTGGCAGGTAAAGTCTTTGTATAACTGCTGGATGATGTTGATGAGCTTCGGGGGAATCCCGTAATGCTGCATCAATCTCCAGATGATGCTCCTGTCCACGCTGTCAAATGCCTTCTCGAAATCCACGAAAGTCATGTAGAGGGTACCCCAAAATCCCTCTGCCCTTCACCCCTTTCCCTAATCCCTAAATTGCAAATAATAAAAGTCATTCATTAGTCAGATAGCTTTCCAGAGTACCTGAAAGACAACAAGGGGGAGGGAAATTACAGCTTGGTCTGGTTGCCTCCATCTTGGAGCCAGACCACCCACTATGAAGTTGACTGACCTCTGGGGAGGTTTGCATGAACCACACCCTCATTCAGAATCGGATTGGGGTACCCCATACCTCATCTTATAGGGAAGCTTCATTCCCAACTCTTTTGGGGTGGCACGACTATCCAGGTCACCAGTTTCGGGGTGACACCCCCTCAAAGTCTAGCAGTGTATATTTGGCAAGAGGGGAGAACTAGAAGAGAGTATCACCTCATAGACTCTCCCTCTCTCTCTCTCTCTCTCTCTCTCTCTCTCTCTCTCTCTCTCTCTCTTCCTTCTAACATTCATTGGTCAGCCAGCTCTCTAATTATTATTATAAGGCCAAATTTGAATTCAAGTCTTCCTGACTCCAGGTCTGCTTCTCTCTCTTCTGCACTACCTATCTACCTACAAGTTGACCTCTAAAGTAAAGCTGATCTCCCATTTAGCTCTAAATCTATGAAACTAGTGAGCAAATCATCCTTTATCACAAAGAGATTTTGTATGATTTATTATTACATTGTATGGTGTGATTATAATCTTACTCATTTGAAAGCCAATATTAGATAGGTCATCTGGAGTTTTACCAGATTGAGAGTTTTGCTCATAAAACACATAATGCAGTATAACCACTGTCAACCACTGTTCATGTACTGCTATTTCCCATGTAGTAAATTCAAACACTGGCCAGCATTTGTCTTTGCAGTTGAACTCCTTTTGGAAAAATAAGGAAGACAAGGTTGCTTTGAGAAGAAAGATAAATAGACACAGATGTATTCACCTAATTGAGAGTGACAGATTGTGTAGGAACTCACTTGGCTTAAATTCAGACCTTGATAAGAGAATCAGTTTCATTTAACTGAAGCCTGACCTTCAACTCTATTTTTCCTCATTTCCCTTGGTTCTCATTGAGGCCTTATTACTGACCCACCATCCTGTAGAGTCATCTAGCTCATCTCTTGCCTCAGGCTCTTAATTGCTTTATAATTTATGCCCTATATTACATAAATTATATTGGTAACTAACCAGTGTTATATGCTAGTTATCATGCTATCTGCCTCTTGTTTCTGAATCCTTCAAAAATAAATCTTTGCTCTATAACCCTTTCTATTCCCTTCTTGGAGACACTAAAGCATGGTGTTATTTTGTGTGTGTGTGTGTGTGATTTGAAAATTTGTAATTAATTAATTAATTAAAAATATTTTTCCATGGTTCCATGATTCATGTTCTTTCCCTTCCCTCCTCTCAACCCCCTCCTGTAGCCAACAAGCAATTTTTACATGTGTCATTTATCAAGACCTATTTCTATATTATTAATATTTACATTAGGGTGATCGCTTAGAGTCTACATCCCCAATCATGTCCCCATCAAACCATGTGTTCAAGCAGTTGTTTTTCTTCTGTGTTTATGCTCCCACAGTTCTTTCTCTGGATGTAGATAGTATTCTTTCTCATAAGTCCCTCAGAATTGTCCTGGATCATTGCATTGCTGCTAGTAGAGGAGTCCATTACATTCAATTGTGCCACAGTGTATCTGTCTCTGTGTATAATGTTCTCCTGGATCTGCTCCTTTCACTCTGCATCAATTCCTGGAGGTCTTTCCAGTTCACATGGAATTCCTCTCATTCATTATTCCTTTGAGCACAATAGTATTCCATCACCAATAGATACCATAATTCGTTCAACTATTCCTCAATTGAAAGGCATCCCCTCAGACCTTTTCCCCTCCAAGGCCATGAGGCTCTGTGAATTCAAGCCTGGGTTCTTTGTCTACCTCAAGGTTGTGTTCTTTTCTATTTAAAGTGAAGAGAGACCTTGGGCTTAGTAGTCTCTCTGTCCAGAGTTTTGCAGACAAAGAGCGTGGCTATAAATATTTTTGTACAAGTATTTTTCCTTATGATCTCTTTGGGATACAAACCCAGCAGTGGTATGGCTGGATCAAAGAGCAGATAGTCTTTTTTTTTAAACCCTTAGCTTCCATCTTGGAGTCAATGCTGTGTGTTGGCTCCAAGGCAGAAGAGTGGTAAGGGCTAGGCAATGGGGGTTAAGTGACTTGCCCAGGGTCATAACAGCTAAGAAGTGTCTCAGGCGAGATTTGAACCTAGGACCTCCAGTCTCTAGGTCTGGCTCTCAATCCACTGAGCCACCCAGCTGCTCCCCTGCCGCCCCCCCCATTCAGTCTTTTAAAGCTTTTTGGGCATAGTTCCAAATCATCACCCAGAATGATTGGATCAATCTACAACTCCACCAGCAATGCATTAGTGTCCCAATTTTGCCACTTTCTCTCCAATATTTATTACTTTCCTTTGCTGTCATTTTAGTTGATCTGAAGCATGGCTTTAGTAGGAACTACCAAGGACCCTTTCAACCCACTCCATGGCTAACCCTGTCCCTCCACTCATATCTACTGGACAGCACAGTCGTCTGGACTGTGATGCATTGGTCCCTCTGTTGCCACCATTCAATTCTCTATTCTTGCCTCCTCTGACACAAATTCTCCCTCAAAATTCCTTTCTTATTAGGAAGAGATGCTTCGGCAGCACATGGGTATCCATGAGGAAATAGTGGGTCAAAGGTACCAGGAGGGAGCACAAACACTTAAAAATCACAAGTGAAACAGTTTATTACTCACAGACAATCAAATATGTGACTGGCTCCCTAGCCCTCTAGTCTTGAAAGACTGACCGCTTGGAAGCAGCAACTATAGTAGTGGCTCAAGTGTATGGTGTAATGATGATCCCATGCAAGAGCCTAGAATTCTGAGTCTCTTTCCCTATATCTGATTGCAGTTGTTGTGAAGAGGGACCAAGTAGGAAGAAGAACTTAGGGGCAGTCAGTCATCAGGTCCCCTGATTTTAATTCCCCATTGTGGACCATATACCATAGCCTTGCATACCTGGCTTAGAAAAAGTCTGCTAAAACTTGTGGCCAAGTATATAGAAACTTCAGAGTCCATGTCTGTTGGGGCCTTAGCAATAACTCAGTCCTCATAATGCCTCTCTAGCCAGTAAAGACTAGGAGGGCATTGTTCACAGGACCATTTGCTCAGCTGACCCAGAGCCTTCAGGAGCAAGGGGCTGTGAAAAGGCCATGTATTTTAAACACAATGGGCTCTGTTCTCCACTTGGCATCTGGAAAGGCACTAATAATTATTATTATAGTAGTTTGTATTTATTGAACAGAGTCTGCAGGGGAGCCAAACAGACCCACTGGACTATGTAACTTCTCATTGGGTTTGCAGAGTTAGCTCCTTGGCTAAAAATATTCAAGGTGGAGTGACTTCTGGAAGTGGGAGTACTCCCTTTCTAACCATGTTGCATCTGTATAACCGTAAGGGAGAAGGATTTCTCTTTCTTCACCTCACCCCCAAACTGAGGCAGCTAGGTAGCATCACGAATAACAGTATTGGGGCTGGAATCAGGAAAACAATGTTAGTTCAAATCCAGCCTCAGACGCTTACTAGATATGAAACCCTGGTTAAGTCAGTTAACCTCTGTTTGTCTCAGTTTCTTCAACTGCAAAGGGGTTCTGGGGATCAAATTAAATTATGAGAATCAAATGAGTTAACATTTTTAAAGTGCTTAGCACAGTTTCTTGACAGACTAGACACTATAGAAATGCTTATTCTCTTCTCCCAATATTGCTCCCCCCTTAGTCATGGCATCTAGCAGCAAAACAACTTCAATAGGCTGTTGTCTACTCAAGTAAAATATTTCTTAAACATTTTGCATTATAAATCCTCACATGAATTTTCATTTTTCATATATTAAAGTATTACCTGGCTAAATACTTATGAAGGTAAATCTCTAATGGATCTAAAAAGTGGGTTTCTGTAGTAACTCTGGAATATTCAAGGTATTTCCTCCCTGATCATTGGCTTCTATCCGCCTGCTATTGGGATGAATGGGAAATGAGGTAGGAAGCTGACTCATAACAATCAAAGATATTTGTCGGAAAAACTTTAGAAATCAGTTTATATGATTCATAGGCCATAAAAACAGGCTCTCTGGTGCCTATTAGTATACTTACATTGACCCCAAGAACCTATTGAGTTCATCTAATTCTAATCATCTAATTGGAAGGTTCTCTTAATATTGACCCAGAGAGATCATTGCCTGTTTACTAGATTTTAGATAAATGTCTTAGTCAACATCTTTTGATATAATAAATGAATTTGGTTTAAAAAGGCATAAATCATGACGATCCATTCGTTACATTAACAGAGTACAATATGAATTTTTCCTTGTCATAATATTAGTCTGTAGTAGTCAACTAACATCATCATGTAAGCATTGTGTCATTAATATTAAATGGGTATTTTTCTATATAATTCCTAAGAGGTATTAAGGGAAATAATAGTCTTTTATACTAGTGCAGCTTTATTTAATTTTCAAAAAATATTCTGAGAACCCTTACACATGTCCTTCATGATATTAAAATGTTATTCATAGCTTAAATGTTCTCGTATATGTAATCAAGCACCTGCCCAACTGCTAGAGACACAGTACCTACAGAATTTGACTGAACTCTGCTCCTGTTATGATGACCTAACTGGAACTAAACTTTAATCATCCATTAGGGTAAGACATAAAACACAGAAGACCAGATGGTTTAGGAAAAGGAAGCCTGACTGATAAAGGATGGGCCTCAGGGTGCTAGGGAGCAGGAAGACCCAAGTAGCAGGAGGCACTATGACAACAAGGAATGGGAAGCCTCCAGGAGCAAACATAAGAGAGCCATTCTTGGACCAGGTGCTGATGGGTATCTAATGAAGAGGAGGGTATTTGAGAAGAGGACCACCTGCATTAATATTTTGCCTTTATTTCTAGGAAAATGTCAAGGTACCTATATGAATAAGACATTTTTTCTAGGGGTGAATTACTCTTGACAAATTGTTCTTTTTTAGAGAGTATATGGCAATGGGGTCATATTTTTGCCCAGTTCACTGTGAACTTCTGTGTTGGGCAGTGGTGTAGAGGATATTGTCATGATCAGAAATGAAAAGCTTTTTCTAAATTGCAGTTTGACCTCTGGGCAACAGCTGAGTAGATTTTAACGGTTCCTCCTTTTTCCTCCAGCGTAAAAATTATGGTAGGAGCAGGAGTGATTCCTTCCACCTGACTATGAACATAATTCAGTTTCATAATCTGACAGAACAAGTTCGATATACAAATATGTACCATTTTTCAATCGAGAATCTTCTGTTTGAGAAAAAAAATCACATCAGATCCCAAGTAGATGCACCTAACAAAAAGACAACCCTAACCAGGGAAATAAAGTACTTTTAAAAAATCAATTATTAGTTATTCTGTAAGGTCCTCTCTATATACAACAGGTCATGAACTCATATATATTATAGAGCAAATGGAGCACAAAAGCTAAATAGGCAAGTCATTTCTGTTGAGTTCCCCTTTGAGAGCTCACATGTGGAAACTGTGTTCCATTTTCATGCTCCACAAAAACTCTCTAGTAAAGCTAGATTTTATTTGGGGGTGGGGTGGAGAAGCCATACACATAAACATAATTGTCTCCTTTCCTCCTATCTTGCCTCATTTCAGTTTTTATAATAGCCCCTTACCCTTCTGTGCTTTGTCCTAATTCTTACAAAACAAAGATTTGGCTCTTTGGGAATTCATAGCATGTGATGCTTGGGGTTCTTTTATTTTCTTTGGAAAAATGAAGTGATTATACAGTTCAGTTCTATTACATGGGGCAAAAAGTATCTTTTTTCAGTGAAGGCAGAAACTTGGAATCTTGCTGCTCAGCCATTACCTATATGCTGATGCTTCAAAATAAAAATCCTACTAATCAGTAAAGTGCCATTAATTTGAGTCATTTTCTCTTTTCCCTTTTCTTTTCAGCTTAAAACTCTTTTGATTAGACTCAAAAGAAGAATCAAATCCACTTCATCCTATGCCTTAAAAAATAAATGAAAGACAATTCTTAATCTCTCAGAGTAAAGTAACCCCTCTCAACCAAGTCAAAACAGAAAGCTTATATACTTTCTACCATTCCCCATACACCCCCACTCTGTTCCAAAGATAAATACAGACTCTTAGAACTCTGCTGGAATTTAAACTTGACAGAAATATAGGAAAATTTTGGCTAGCTGGACAGAAATATTTATTTTCCATATACTTTCTCAGCTTCTCAGAGTTGTTATCTGAGAAGAGTAAGTTTTACTTTATTCCTATCCTTTGCTATGATCTCCCTTCTACCCCTCAATATCTCAAAATTCTTTATAATCATTCATCATTCTCTTCTTTACTCCAGTCACTGATGGAAAAGTGGCCCTTCATTATGTTAAATACAAGCCTCCATTTGTGTCCTTCATACCATCCCCTCCAATCTTCTTTAGCAGAAAATTCCCTCATAAATCACACCTTCTTCCTCTGACATTTCCTACTAGCTTCTTCCTCCCCTCCTCTATATAAATATGTCCAAGCTTATCCTTTTTAAGGCTATCCTTTTAAAAAAGGAAAGAAAATCTTCCATTGACTCCACCACCCTCTCAAGTTTTCCTTTATTTTCTAGGGAAAAAAGGTATCTACATTTTCTTACTCACATCTCAACCCTCTGCAATCTGCCTTTTATACTCATCACTCATATGAAATCATCCTCTCCCAAATGACTGATGATCTCCTGTTTGCCAAACGTGTTACCCCTTTCTCCATCCTCATCTTTCTTGACCTTTCTGATGCATTAGATACTATTGGACTATCCTTTCCTTCTGGATATGCCTCCCCTCCACAGATATAGCCACCAGTGTAATGAAGACCCTCATCTCCTCATGCCTAAATTATCACATTAGTCTGCTGGTGGATCTGTCTGCCTCAAGTCTCATCTCACTCCAGTTCAGCCTCCACTCAACTACTAAAGTGATTTTCATAAAGGGCAGGTCTGATCATGCACACTCCCATTGCCTCTAGGAGCAAATACAAAATGCTCTTTTTGGCATTGAAAGCCCTTCGTTACCTAGCTCCATCTTATCTTTCCAGGCTTCTTACACCTTACTCCCCAACAGATGGTCTTCAATCCAGTACCACTGACTCCAAGACACTCCATCTCTCTGCACCAGGTATCCTCCCTGGCTATCCTCCATCTCTAGAAGTGCTCTCTCTTCTCTGTTCTAATTATGGATCTCCCTGGCTTCCTTCAAATCCCAATTAAAATCCTACCTTCTACAGGAAGCCTTTCCTAACATTTTTTTAATTCTAGTGACTTCCTTCTCTTAATTTTCCATGTATGTAGCTTACTTTGTATATAGTTGCTTATAGGTTGTCTCCACTATTAGATTGTAAATTCCTTGAGGGCAAGAACTATGTTTTGTCTCTCTTTTTTTCCCTAGCACCAGCACATAGTAGGAACATAACGAATGTTTATTGACTGACTGATTGGACACTCTCTCCTCTAGCTTTTCTGGACACATTTCTCTCCATGTATGAGAATGTGAACATTGAAATTCTCCAAAATACATATAAAGCTCTCTGAACTCACCAGTTAAAGAAAGAGAAGAAAGTTTAGTACACTGACAAAATATTTTAAACAATGACAACATTTTCATCATGTAGTCAGTTTAGGTTTATCCTTTAGGTATAACACGTAGTGATTTTTTAAAATGTGCTTTCTATAACTAAACTTAAATAAGAAATGCATTTTTCTTATCTTTATTATTCTGATCTTATTATTTCTTATCTTTATTATTCTTATTATGTTCTTATTCTTTACTGTTATGTTAATAAACAGATTCAAAACTTTTTAAACACTTTGCATATTTTCATTGGGCTAGAACTAATTATCATACTTTACATACATTACTTCAAAACATATAAATTCAAATAATGCAATCACTCTATGGAATTCATTATTCACACTAAGCAGGACCTAGACTAACTCATTTTGCCCATTATTATCTTGGTTCTTTTTTATTTACTCTTCTCCAGTTCATGAAAGTCTTCATATTCCTTCGAATTTATGAGATGTTGCCTTAATTTTTCTTTAGCAAAATGAAAATATTGACTATGATATTTCCTGCCTTCTTAACTTACTAAGAAATTTTCAAGAATAAATGAAAAAATAGAATTCCTTCTAAAAACACTGATACTGTCAGATAACTCAATAGGTTCCCTAAGGGCCCCTGAGCTTAATGGAAGTAAAATGGTATTGCATAAATTTCAATTCAATCAAAATAGCTTTCATTATCTAGATTTTTAGGATTTACTAAGAGTAACTGGCATCTATCTATCATTTTGCATTCAACTTTGCATGTAATCCTCACAACAACCTAGTAAGGTAAGTTGGTTGTTAGTTATTTCAGTTAAGTCTGAGTCTTTGTGACCTTATTTGGAGTTTTCATGGCAAGGATACTGGAGTGGTTTGCCATTCCTTCTCCAGATCATTTTATAGATGAAGAAACAGAGGCAAACAGAGATAAGTGACTTGCCCAGGGTCACACAGTAAGTGTCTGAGGACAGATTCGAACTCTTGAGTCTTATTAACCCCAAGTCTGGCACTTTTATCTACTATACCTCCTAGCAGCCCAGCAAGGTAGGTACTGGTGATATTATTATAGATATTTTACAGATAACAGAAACAGAAGTTCATGGAGATTATTTAACCTGTCTTGGCATCACGTAGCTGGTGTCAGAGGAAGAATTTGCAACCAGATTTTGCCTATTCCCAAGTTCAACACACTTTCACCAATCTTGTTTTTTCTACTTACCACCCTCATAGCCTTAATATTCCAGGATAATACCTCTGGGCTACTTCAGGTGGCAAATATATAGATGCTTACTAGCTGTGTGATCCTGGGACCACTTATCCTCTGCTTGCCTCAGTTTCCTAATCTGTAAAATAGAGATAATAAGAGCACCCACTTCCCAATGTTGTTGGAGGATCAAATGAGATACCAATTATAAATCACTTAGCACAGTGCCTCACATATAGCAAGTGCTATATAAAATATTTGTAACTTGGGAGCCACAGCCCCACTTCCAAATCCCTCCTAAAGGTGGTTCTGGCATATAATGTTCCAGTTGTGGATACATCCTTAGTAGTACAGAGAAGGAGAGGTTTCTTTGTGTAAGTCAGGTGACTCTCTTCATTGCCAAAATGGCATCTAAATGGCATGGTGGATAGAGAGCCGGACCTGGAGTCAGTTAGATCTGAGCACTAATTCAACCTCAGACACTAGCTGTGTCTACCTCAGTTTCCTTACCTGAAAAAAATGGGATAGTAATAGCTCACAGAGGATTAAATGGTATAGAATTTTACAAATCAAAAATGATAAAACACTTAGTACAGAGCCACTTAATATGCTTGTTGCCTTCACCTTCCCCAAAATGAAGAGACTTGTCCAATTAATTAATTCAATCAGCATAGACAGCCACCTTGAATAATTCAGGTCCTACCAAAGGTCTCTAGGGCCAAATATTCTATTATGATTGTCAATGTCAATCAAACCAAACACATTTCCACCTCAATTTGTGTTAATACCTCCTTCGGAATTCTTTTAGCTTGATTCAATGTTGCAAATGTTACCATCTGGCAACTTAATGTGACCTCATACCTATTTTTTTATTTGCTTAATAAAATTTTATTTTTATTTCAATAAATATTAGAACATAATATTCAAAATCCACCTTGCAAGATGCACTCAAATTAATGAATAGAATTGTTAATTTTATAGTGGAAGGAGAAATGACATTTCGTCATGCTGGCCTTAAGAGTACATTTGACCCAGAAATTTAGAATTTTTTCTTTCTGTTGTAATGACAGACTATCTTTCTGGCACGCAAAACAGCCAATTAATTCCTGGTTTCCTTTTTTCTAATTAAAAAATATGAATAGGATATTAAGTCAAGAACAGTATAAAGACAAAAAAAGGACCAACATTTTTACCTTATTAGTAAATAGCTCCTCTTCTGCATAAATATCTCTAAAGCTACAAGGAGCAAGACTCAGCTCAGATTCTTTTTCTATACCAAGCCTTTATTCATTCCCCCAGTTGTTAGTATCACCTACCTCCAAATTTCTTTTGTACACATTTTTATTTACTTATCTGTATCCTCTTTTCTCACCCATTTACTCATATTCCCCCCTCAAAAGAAAGTAAGCTCCTTTGGATGGGGGCTGTTTTTATTTTTATCATTGTATGCCCACTTCTCACATTAGCCCTGGGACAAAGTGGGCTAGTAAGTACTTAATAATTGCTTAATGAATTCAATAATAATAATAACATTATCTATAAATTTTAGGATATAGCTAGGTGGCTCGGTAGGTAGCGCACTTGGCCTGGAATCAGGAAAACCTGAATTCAAATCTGATCTCGGACACTTATTAGCTATGTGACCTTGATCAGGTCATTTAAACCCTATTGGCTTTCATCTACTGGAAGAAGAAATGGCAAACTATCCCAGTATCCTTACCAAGAAAACCCTATAGGCAGTATGATCCACAAAATCATGTAGAGTTAGATGCTAGTGAACAACGAGATAAATTCTAGCTATTATTATTATTATTTCTATAATACTTAAAAAGATTACCTCACAACAACTCTGTCATTTGTCTACCATTATTATCATTTTATAGACAAGGAAACTGAAAGGTAAGACACAGATAATAGGAGTTGGAACTGGGTTTTAAAACAAGCTTGCTGATTCCAAGACCAGTGCTTTCTATACTATAACACATCTATCTATCATTCAGGTTATTTTGGTGTCTACACATTGTAGTACTTTCTACAAATACAAAATAAATCATGACCAAGTAATTTTCAAGGTAATTCAAGTGAAAATACTATCCTAGTGTTGCCACATCTGGATGTTATATTTAGTAAAATAAGAAATATCTCCCAAATTACACAAGATTTTGCTTAAAATTTCTGTTGAAACAGGATTCAGCTCACCTTAACGGGGAGGATAAAGATTAGGATATGGCCATTGGTTTGACTACTTCACATTAAAGATTACCCACTGTATGATGGTTAAAGGGGAAATAAAGGTACCAGATCAGGATGGAAAGACCTAGTTAAAAGGGGAACCAGTAAGTCAATCAACAGGCATTTATTAAGTATGGGGGCTTTTATTATTATAATAATATATTATTATTAGTGCCTATCCTAAGCATTGAGGATGCAAAGGAAAAAAAAAACAAACAAAGAAAAAAAAAACCACAGTCTCTTCCTTCAAAGAGTTTGGTTTTTTTAAGTTCTTACATTCTGTCTTAGGATCAATACTAAGTATTGGTTCCAAGGCAGAAGAGCAGTAAGAACTAGAATTAGGGTTAAGACAACATCTCTTCCATTATGTAATGTCAAAAACATAAACAAAACTAGGAGGATACAAGGTGCATGCAAAATAGATAGAAGGTACTCTGAGACAGGAAAGCATTAACAACTTAGAACTGTTCTTGGGAAATATTAAGTGCTTAGTCGATGTTGCTTGACTGCCTAAGCAGCCAGAGAGACCAGGAAAGGCCTCCTGAAGAAGGTAGGGTTTTCAGCAGTGTCCTGAAAGAAGAAAGGGAAGCTAGGAGGCAGAAATGAGGGGACGGTTTTCCAGGTGTTGGGAACAACAATTGCAATGGCTCAGAGAGTTGTGTTGGAGGAATACCAAATAGGCCAGAGTGGCTGAGTCACTGAGTGTGTGGTTGGGAACATAGCAAGACTGAGGAGGTGCTGGCCAAACCCCAGAGGCAAATGTTTCCTTCTCAGCTTCATCTTGTATCAACAAAGGTTTCAGGTCTAAGAAAGATTTCTGTAAGGACTAGGCATTCTTTGCATATTTCTAGGCAAAAATGAGCAAAACTATCTGAATACAGAAATTTAAAACTATACATAAAATGGGAGTAATCAAATAGGGCAGGTAGGTGGCACAGTGAATAAGAGAGTAAGACCTAGAGTCAGGAAGTCCTGAGGTAAAATTCAGCCTCAAATATTTACTGTGTGATTCCCATTAAAATATAAACTCTGTGGGGAAGCTAGATAGATCAGTGGATAGAGTCAGACTAACAGGTGGGAGGTCCTGGGTTCAAATATGGCCTTAGATACTTCCTAGCTGGGCAAATCACTTAACCCTATTTGCCTCAATTTTCTCTTCTGGATAAGGAAATGGCAAATCATTCCAGTGTCTTTGCCAAAAAAAAAGCCAAATGAGGTTACAAAAACTCAGCACAATTGAATAACAAATCAAAATGTTCAGTTTTACATTGAGACTTCTTACTAATATGGAATCTAAAAAACTACAAAATTCCCTCTGTGGTATTGTTGTTCATCCTTCATTTTCAAAGAGAACCAATGACATCACAGGGTAATATCTTGATCCAAGCATAAATTGGATTTAAGAGGTAGACTTGCACAAAGTCATTGGCATCACTCTTTATATTTAAGTCATCAAACTCCAATGTCAAGGCAAAAATCAAAATGACTGGCAATGATCCAGGATGCAGTGGATGACCTTGATGTCTTCAATGTCTGACCAAGCTCTAAGCACTCCATGATACCTCTTCGGCTAGCTGCTGTCATGACTATTCGAATGAACTGTTCTTATCTGCCCATTTCCCTGGGGCAAGTCTTCACATACTTGGGGTAGACATCCCCATTAACTCCTGACAGGTGACTTATCAATTACTCTCAGCCTAGTTTAGACTGTCTGTTGAGATGGTTTTACCATGGTGTGGCCATTGCATCTGTTACAGCTTCTTAGAAACTCTGATACATTCACTAAAGCCAAGTAGAGTGAGTTTTGGTATCAATGGCATAGAAATTTATTCCAGTTGCTGGTGCCATTGTGTTTTCATATAATCAGCAATACAGGTAAATGTTATTGAGAACAAACACACGCATACATAGAATATAGAAACAAACACACATGAATGAGAGTTGCTGTCAGTTTGAAAAACTCAAGAGTGGAGGAACAAGGTTGAAATATTACAACATCCCAGAACAGGAGAACAGAAGCAGTGAATTAAGATGCTTGCAGACCTTCCAGTGGGCTGTCAGGCATGCTCTGAGACTTCAGAATAACTGCTTTTCCAAGCCACATAATTCCTATGTTTAAGATGTCAGTGAAGCCAAAGATAGGTCATGCAAGACACTACCATCCTAACCCTCCACACAGTCTGTGCTCCTGTGTTTTATTTGGAGTAGGTTAAACAAAGTAAGTCATGTCTGTGCATTTGGGAACAGGGTAGGCACACATATATGTTTATGCATATATGTGATATATTTTCTGTGTGTAAAAAGACACTCAAATCATATTCCACTGTTTTCTCTCAGAAAGAAAGAAAGAAAGAAAGAAAGAAAGAAAGAAAGAAAGAAAGAAAGAAAGAAAGAAAGAAAGAAAGGAAGGAAGGAAGGAAGGAAGGAAGGAAGGAAGGAAGGAAGGAAGGAGTGGAAGGAAGGAGTGGAAGGAAGGAAGGAGTGGAAGGAAGGAGTGGAAGGAAGGAGTGGAAGGAAGGAGAGGAAGGAAGGAAGAAAAAGAAACAAAGGAGGAAAAGAGGGAGGGAAGGAAGGAAGGAAGGAAGGAAGGAAGGAAGGAAGGAAGGAAGGAAGGAAGGGGGAAGGAAGGAGAGGAAGAGACAGAAAGAAAAGAGAAAATAAAGGAAAAAAACAAAATTATTCTATCCTTTGACCCAGCAATTCTCTTTAGGAAAATATACCTTGATAATGTTGTCTATCACTTCCCTCCTCCAAAGAGCTACAGGTTCATACATTTTCATAGTGTCTTGCATATACAGTGGATAGATAGCTGGACCTGGAGTTAGAAGACCTGAGTCTCATACACTTATTAACTATGTAATCTTGGGTGAGTCACTTAACCTCTGTTTGCCTCAGTTTTCTCAGTTAGGTGGCACAGTAGATAGGGTACCAGCCTTAGAATCAAGAAGACTCATCTTCAGGGGTCCAAATCTGGCCTCAGACACTTACTGTGTGATTAACAACAAGTCATTTACTCTTGTTTGCCACAAATTTCCTTATCTGTCAAATGAACTGAAGAAGCAAATTGCAGACCACTGCAGGAAAACCCAAATGGGGTCAGTGAGATAACTAAAAAATAATCCAACAAATGCTTATTCTCTCCCCATGTGCTAGGGAGTAGTAGCTGATAGATCATTGGAGTTAGGGTCAGGAAGAGCTGTGTTCACATGATCTATGGATCCTGGGCAAAGGAATTAGCTTTTCTAAATCTCAGTTTCCTCATTTGTAAAAAGAGAAGTTTGAACTTGATGGTCTCCTCAAAGATCCTTCCCAGCTCTAAATCTATGAATCTATGTGACTGTAGAGAAAACAGAAACAAGCTACACATCCAACGACAGGGGGAAGAGTGAAATTGTTGAATATTAACATAATGGAAGGCTATAATACAATCAAGATGGGCAAAGATGAGAAATAGAAATAAATCTAAAAAGAACTTTATAATGGAAAGTGAACAGAGAAGAATGAAATATACATTAAGTACAATCATATTAGAGGGAAAAATAAATGGGAAAATAAAGACCAAAAAGTGACATAGGTGGAAGGAATGAGAAGTTATGACACTTCAGAGAACATTATACATAGTTAAAGCAATATTGTACAATGATCAATTGTGAAAGACTGAGAAATACAATGATGTAGGTCAATTTGGAAGGTCGTATGCCAAAGAATGCTGTCCACCTCCAGGGAGAGAACTGTTGGAGTTGCAACAATTTTTCACTTTAATTTATTTGGGTTTTTATTTTGGAGTTTGGGTTTTATATGAGTATTCTCTTACAACAATGGACAATATGGAAGTTTGTTTTACATGATAATACATGAAGAACCCAGGCCAAATTATTTATCATCTCTCAGAATGGAGAGGGAAGGGAGAAAGAGAGACAATTTGGATCTTATAAGTTTGGAAAAGGTATGTTAAAAATTGATATTGCATGTAATTAGGAAAATGAAATATTGAAACAGAAAAAAAGGAGTTATGTGACTTCAAGCACTAAAGATCATTCATTTGAATGTAAATACTAAGCAACATTAATTAAGTTTTCAATAAAACATTTAATATAAGTAAATATACCCTCTGGCTCTCTTGTACAGACGTAAATCTGTCACCTCTGCACACAGATAATATAAGCTTTTTATCCACCCAGGCCATTTGAGCTTTGAAAACCATTTGGAATCCTTCAGAATCAGTAAGTAAGAAGGAGGTCTCTGGAGCTGATGCAAATATATTTTGGGAAGATTAGCTCTGGGAAGCAATATAGGCTGGGTCTGATTCATGGGTCCAGAAGTTTGGCGGGAGGTGCAAGACCAGGGCAGAAGTCCAGGAGAGGGAGAACAGAGACTATTCAACATGCTTTGGGCCTTTGGACACAATTGCAGCTTGAGCCAATTTGTTCATTTCAAGCGTTGAAGTGAAATCATTCATATTTCATCATTTAACAAGTAGAATGTGAAATATCACTAAAAAAGAAAAGTAAAAATACTGCTGATGCTTTGCATTTCTTTATTCCTTTTCCCACTTTTCCCAGATCACCCACTGTGATTCATGTAGGGATGAAGATTATAAAGCAGAGTGTAATTCATTTGGAATCTTCTTTTAATTAGGATAGTGGTACCTCTTCCCCTCTCAATTAAGCTGATGCATTTTACATATTATTTGTTCAAAATTGGCTACGTGATTTATTTCAGGGTAACTGAGTTTTCTAGATTGAGGAGGTTTCTAGATTAAGGAAATGAACAGGGAGTAGATTTATGATTCGATTGGTATATAGGCAATTCCCAGATGAGGAAATTTCCTTTGCCAGTTCAGGCCAGTACCTACTCTGCAACTTATTGTCATAGAGTGCTGCCTTGAGCAATAAGACACATTCAGTGACTTGCCCAAGATCACAAAGCCATTATTACATGCCAGAAGCAAGATTTGAACCCACTATGTCTTCCTGAGGTTAGATCACTCTCCACTGTTATATGACTTCTTTTCTAGATTATACCATGACATAATGCAAGTAGAGATACATGGCTACTGTTCACTTAATGACTTTTTGTCATTAGTATGGCTTAAGGATGGCTTAACTACTTAGTGTTTTGGGGGAGGAGTGGGGGAGGGGATAGAAGGTTTATTAATTGTTATTTGTTTCTAAGTATGGTGGCACATTGAATGGAGTACCAGGCCTGGAGTCAGGAATTTCATGAGTTCAGATTAGATCAGCCATGGTAAAATTAAAATTCTCTGGATATTGTAGCTTAATTTATAATTATTTATTAAATAAATTAAAAGAGGGGTCAGAGAAAGAAAAGGCAATAGCCACTCATGGCTGGCTGTTCTCTTCTCAAGCATCTTTCCCTAGCCAACCCTTTTCCAAGCTCGTACTCACCTAGCCACCTCCAAGGCCAAAAAGAGACCCTCTTCCTTTCTAAATCCAAACATAATTTGTCGTATCACTTTTCTGAGTTCCTCTGATTTAGTAGACCTGACCTCAGTCCAGATCAGAGGCTGGTCTTCTAGACTCCAGAAGTCACATTGGGCAAAAGGCGAGCATTTTCTGGGCTCCAGGGAGCCACGAGGCCTCTAGAGTCCTCCCAGAGTACATGAGTCCCCCTTATACAGATAAACCCCAGGCTTTGTTTTTAATTCAGTTGAAGGGTGGGTTTGAATTGCAACCTCAAAGAAGGGATTATTTTCAAACTCAATATGAAACTTTCCCTTAAAATCCAAAGCTGATCTTATGGTACCAAGGGAAAGAGGGGTTCAGATTAGTGTTAAATTCTCAGATACTATGTGATCCTGGGAAAATCACTTTACTCTGTTTGCTTCAATTTCTTCATTTGTAAAATGAGCCAGAGAAGGAAATAGCAAATCACTCTAGTATCTTTGCCAAGAGAATCCTAAAAAATGAGTTGAACATGATTGAAAAATGACTGAACAACAATACATTTTACAAAAATAACCATAAAACTATTAAGGAAGGAAACTTGTAGATTTAAAATATCAGAATGATTTTACCACCCCAAAGGAGTAATTATCAGCTCCAAATCATTATAATGTGCACTGTCCATATGGCAGGTACCTGGGACTTAAGGTCAGAGCCTTGAAGCAGTTATTTTAAGTGGCATCAATCATCCAAAGCTGTCAATGTCATTTTTAGGCAGTTTCCTTATAGAAAATGATATATTCTTATACATTAAAATAGGAATACAAAATTTGCCAAATTAATCAGGGGAAACTATCTCATTTATTCATGTGACTTTTATTTCAATGAAACCCAGTGCAGGACAAAGCATCAAGACAACATGAGTTTGCCAGCCCAAGACTGTGCTGACCAAAGGGTTCATCTCTTCATCTGAATCATAAAATGAAAATAAAAGACATGTAGAATAAATGTCTTTGGGATGCTATTCAACATACTTGATTTCTTCACACATTTGGTCAAATACTTTTTTTAATGTTAAAAAAATCCAAGTTTCATACAAAGTCACATTTACAGTAAAACATTCAATAGTTATCTTGGCCAATTTTTAAAAAATAAATAATTCTATTCAGATCTCAATTCCTGAAAAATTTGGCCTCAAACACATTTCTGATATGATAAGGCCAGAATACGGAGCTTCCCTAGAAAGGGTTAAATTATTTGACAGCTTGCACTCCTGCAGCTGAATATCATTCAAACATTAACAAGAAACAGTGTGTAAAGACTGGTAATAAATGTGGACCAAACTAAGCAAGGGCATTTTGACTGCCATTAAATATGAAGATGTGTGACAAATTGTAGCTTTCCCTGGCCTTTTAAATTCATAGTCCTTTTACAATAAAGTAAAGATTAAATGTCTGGGGGGATGTGCTTGAATTAGTTATATGGGTTTCTACATTTTTTTTTAATAGAACAGGTTTGCTTCTCTTAATCTAAGATTATGTTGGGAATGGTTGTGTTTGGGGTTGGGGGGATTATATCAAAATTCATTGCTTCATATCACAGTTGAATTTGAATGAGGTTTAATATGTAGAGAAATGCAGGAGTAAGAAGACTTCCAATGAATAGCTAAGATAGATAATAGCTATGGGTCGTGGTTATTTGGTAGTAGCTAATATGGAGATACTATGCCAAGGTGTGTTTGGGGACAATTTAAAACTATAAATCAGTGATTCCCAAAGTGGATGCTACCGTCCCCTGGTGGGTGCCGCCGTGATCCAGGAGAGTGGTGATGGCCACAGGTGCATTTATCTTTCCTATTAATTGCTATTAAAATTAAAAAAATTAATTTCCAGGGGGCTAAGTAATATTTTTTCTGTAAAGGGGGTGGTAGGCCAAAAAAGTTTGTGAACCACTGCTATAAATCATCATTTGGGATTTGAAAATGGAAAATTTCCATTTGCCTTTCATTTGCCAGTATGAATATGACTACCCCATTCATGTACCCACATTTTTCTACCTTGTTGGTTATTCATAATTGACTCTTCATGAGTCCTTTTGGTATTTTCTTAGAGAAGAGAGTCAAGTGGTTTAGCCATTTCCTTCTCCAGTTCATTTTATAGATGGGAAAACTGAGGCCAACAGGGTTAAATAACTTTGATTACAGCCACACAGCTAGGAAGTAACTGAGGTCAGGTTTGAATTCATCTTTCTGACTTCAGGACCAATACTCTATCCACTGAGTCACTTAGCTACTTTATTCTTTTTTAGACACTATAAAAATGAACAACCTGGAGGAGGTAAGGGAAATGTTACCCCAATTGGTCATTAAAAAACAGATGTTTTCATTTGTCTAAAATGACTGTGGTGTCTCCCTACTGACAACAGAGAAAAATGCTGCATTGACTCTCACAGAGGAGATTCATTCTTTGAATAATAGGGTTTTAACTAGGTGATTTCTTAGATCCAACTCAAATCTAAATTTCTGTGTCTCAAAAAATTCCTTCCAACCTTGAGTTCTATGGAAAAGTTTTGATTTGGAGGATCTAAAGCAAACTTCTTTGGTGACAAAAGCAAAATGAAAATAATATATAAAGATGAACTTAATTGTAAAATTCTCCACTGTGATTATTTGTTAAATGTAGACAGTCTTTTGATTCAATGAGCCACAATGTCACCTTAAAGGCTTTCCTCCAATAGGTTATCTCCTGCACATATGTCAAAAATCATACAAGATTCCCTGGAAGACATAAGATCAGAGATAAATTTAAATAGAGACTCTTCAATTATTGATATGGAAGACATAAAATAGGGAGACACATCTGTCAATGATGTTTGCAATTGTCACAGGAGATGTCTATCTCAGAGTTAAAATGAAAAAAAAAAAGATTCCCTAAAGATGGTAAGGAGATACAAAGCTCCTGTTTGTAGATGACTTGGTGCTGATTGCATGAAGACTAATAACGTTGCAAAACATTCTAAGTGACATCCAGATCTACTCCGAAGAATTTCATCTAACTATTGACATAGGGCAAAACAAGAGGGTGAAGAATGCTTATTGTCCAGACAATGATATGCACTTATAAGAACAATGAACAAAGAAGAAAGCACAGCTGGTCCTTCAAGACACTGCAGATAGTCAATGAATTGGTCCCAGAAGTGAACGGGAAGAGAGCAGACTGGAATAGCACCTTACGGAAACTATGCAATGCTTTTTATCACTCATGCTTCTTGAAAGTAGGCCCAACTTTTTTTCCCTTTTATTGATTTTATTATTAAGTTTTATTGATTCATGCTAAGAAATCATAGGCAGGTTAAATAATTTACCTACAGATAGAGTTTTTCTTTTTGTTTTTGTTTAGGTACTTTCATTTTTTTTAAAATCACATTTATAAATAATTTTTTACAATTGTTTTCTGACATTTTGCAATTCAGATTCTCTTTCTGTCCTCTCTCCCCCACCAAGGGGTTAAATGGTCTGTTATAGATTATACCAGTGCTTTCATATAATGCGTACTTTTCCATATTCCTCATGCTGACAGAAGACATATAGATACAACAAAAATTCTCATGGAAGAAATAAAATGAAAGATGGCATACTTTGATCTGCACAGATTCCAACAGTTCCTTCTTTGGCATTTTTTATCATGAGTCCCTTGGAGTTATTTTGGGACCTTCTTTTGCTGATAATAGTTTAGTTGATCATCATATGATATTTCTGTTACTGTATACACTGTTCCTCATTATGCTCACTTCTCTTTGCATCAGTTCATATAAATCTTTCCAGATTAAAACAAACATCCTGTTCGTGATTTCTTATGGCACAATATATTCCATTACAGCTACACATCTTGTTCATTCATTCCCCACTTGATGGATAAACGCTCAATTTCCAGTTCTTTGCTACTACACAGAGAGATGCTAAAAAACACTTTTGTGGAAGTAGGTTCTTTTCCCCTATCTCTGGTACCTTTTGAATACAGAACCAGTAGTGGTATTGCTAAATTAATGGATATCCATAGTTTTATGCTTCTTTGGGTGTTGTTCCAGATTTCTTCCCAAAATTGCATCAGTTCACAGTTCCACCAACAGTGTATTAGTGTTCAGATTTTCCCATATCCCCTCCAACATTTATCATTTTCCTTTTTGGTCATATTTGCCATTCTGATAGATATGAGATAGTATCTCTCCCTAAGCATAGTACTTACTATTGCCAGAAAAGAAAATGTTAAACAAAATCACTTTTTACCTTGCCTGCCCTTGCCAGAGGGTACAGCTATAACAATGACATACCTGAGGGCAGAAACATCAAGTATCCCATTCATTGCATTTGATCTGAATTCTGTTGTCTTTTAGCATCCATTTCATTGACTATTGTAGATGCTGGCTAGATCCTACTCTTTGCTTTGAGTAAGTTAGTACAAGCCTTCCAGTGTTCTTTTAAATTTGTCCTTTTAAAAATTCCTTAGGGAGGTCCAATTTTTTAACAATAATGTTTCAGTGATGGTGCATGGTTACAAGAAATAGGATGCAAGTTCCCTAAAAGGCAATGGTGAAACACACATTGGGGATGAATAAGCTAGACGGTAGCATGTCAACAAAGAACTGCCCTAGAGATGTGGGACAGAAGATAGAAATCAATGGTGATATTTACAAATTAAAAATCAACAAACCATCAGAAAGATGTATGACTCACAAAAGAGGTAGACCAGGATGAGTGTGAGAGACCTCTAATAGCTACACTCTATCAATCAATTGAGCTGAAGATTCTTTTGTGTGTCAAGGACTCCTCTATTGAAGACTATGAATTCCTTCTCAGAATCATAATTTAAATGCATAAAATAAAATGCATAGTATTATAAAGGAAACCAATTATATTGAAATATAATTATCAAAATCTTTTTTAAAACAAGTTCGGGTTAAGTAAACAGATTAAGTACCCTATTTTAGAATACCTTTAGAAACTTCTTCCCTGCCTGGTGAAAGCAAATATCTTTTGTGACTCTTTGTGTATTGGTATAGCAAAGAAAGCAGAACATAAGTCTACCACCATGAAATATCTGGCACTGCTTGGTATTGATTAGATAATTGTGGCTGGACTTAGAACAATACGGTGGGATTTCATTACATAATCATTTATAGCCCTTAAATCTTGGACAAATCTGTAGCAAGGTCTTCTGTTTTCATCCAATTTTGGTTTCTTTATTGGGAGTATGGGTGTATTGAACTCCAAAATACATGGGACTATAATTCTTTGCTTCAATTTGGGTATTTAGAGTAGTGGATAGTCTGGTAGTGTTTGGGGTTTAAGGAAGAGCAGGGAGTGGAAAGGCAGGGACTATAAAAGCAATGAAGGGCAACCTCTTGCTAGGTGAGTAGAAGTTGGGTGGAGCTTAGATCTATAGTTTTAGGACTCTTCCCATCCTTTCCCTTTACCCAAATTATTAAATAAACTTGGTTTCAAAAATCCAAGGGTTTTGTGCTTTGCTGGTCCTGGGGAGGTCTCTAGGTGGGTGTTTTCATCTCCCAACCATCAAGGCCTTTCCCAAACAATCTACCTCCCTTTGGAGGAAGGATTTTATTTCAGAGTTAGAATCCCCTTGTGGATGATTTACATGAGGATACGGATACATAATACATAGAATAAGAAGGCATTGGATGAATTATGATATGCACCAAAATATCAACATTAAGACATAATGTCTTCAGTTTTTGTATATTAAAACACAAAAATGACAAAATTTTAAATCTTGTTTTAGAAAAAGTTACTCTTTCTATAGGCACTGCATCCAAGTCAAAAACTCTACCACATATCGGGAGAAAGGATGTGGTGAGCCACCTATCTCTTAGGATATGGACATTTTCCAACTATCATAACTTCTGTGTATCAAGCTATTAGGGGTATACTACAAAAGGATCTGATCTCACTGTGAATCTGTTTCAAGCAGTAGAAATTATGAGTTATCTCTAATGAATGTTCTATAAATTCAAAAACCAAATGATTATAGCTCAAAGTTCTGTCAGATTTTTTTTTCTGGAAAATTGAAAAGGTATTTAATGCTGTAATGGTTGACAAGAATCTTTCTATTCCTGTCACTGGTTATTCTAGCTTCAACAAATGTTAATTTCTTTAAATAAATTAGAAGTACTTGATAGAAGGAGACAATAGCAAAAGAGGTTTTCCTGTGTTCTGGGACTACAGGAAATCAGACATATGAAATTATTCTGTCATCAGTCATT
Organism: Gracilinanus agilis; assembly: GCF_016433145.1. Classification (NCBI taxonomy): domain Eukaryota; kingdom Metazoa; phylum Chordata; class Mammalia; order Didelphimorphia; family Didelphidae; genus Gracilinanus; species Gracilinanus agilis. The sequence continues at coordinate 600,640,074 of NC_058130.1, read as the reverse complement.
GAAAGCTTGAGTAGGCATCATTTTACACAACTATTCAAGAGAGAGGGAAAAAACCAGTTCCTTGAGGAACTTTTCCCCATCTATTTCCTATTTTATGTTTAATTCCATAACACATGGCAACCATCAGGTGAAAGGAAGCCAGTCCATTTTGGAGGAAAGTAAATTTTTATAGTCAAGTTAGCCAGAAATAGTACCTACTATATGCCAGGCATAGAGGTAACTGGTAGTCCAGTGGATAAAGTACACACCCCAAACCATTAAAATTAGATAAGAAAGAGTTAACTGGGAAAAATCTTAACAGCAAGTCTCTCTAATAAAGAGATCATTTCTGAGATATATAAAGAACTGATTGAAATATATTTGAACAAAAGCCATTGCCTAATAGATCAGTGGTCAAAGGAGTTTGTTGTTCAGTCATTCTGTCATGTCAGACTTTTATGACTGCCTGTTCCTTCTATCTTCCACTATCTCTTGAAGTCTTTCCAAGTTCATGTTTGTTGTTTCCATGACACTATCTATCCATCTCAACTTCTGCCATCCCCTTCTCCCTTTGCCTTCAATCTTTCCCAACACCAGGATCTTTTCCATTGAGTTCTGTCTTCTCATAATGTGGCCAAAGTATTTAAGTTTCAGCTTTAATATTTGACCTTTCAGTAAATGAGCTCAATGAATTTCTTTAAGCTTTGACTGATTTGATCTCCTTGCTGTCCAAGGGATTCTCAAAAGTCTTCTGCAGTTCTACAACTTAAAAGCATTGATTCTGTGACACTCAGCTCTCTTTATAGTCCAACTCTCACAATCCAATATTTTTTTTTATCCTGGGACTCCATTCTAGGAGCATAGGGCCACAACCAGTAGGCAGTGGGACACACAGTTGCTCTGGGTCACCCAGCTGGGAAGTGTCTGAGCCCGGACTTGAACCTAGGACCTCCAGTCTCTAGGCCTGGCTCTCAATCCACTGAGCCACTCAGCTGCCCCCAAATCCAATATTGCTACTAGGAAAATGTATATACATATATACACACAATTTTGGAAGAGAGAAATCCAAGTGATCAACCACCATATATGAAAATGTTCCAAATCACTAATAATAGAGAAATGCAAACTAAAACAACTCAGAAGTTCTACTTCACACATTCAGATTGGTAAAGATGGCAAAAACAGAAAATGACAATTGTAACAGGGACTTCAGGAAAACAAGTTCACAAATATGCTGATTGTGAAGCTATGCGTTATTAGTACAGACATTCTGGAAAGAAATTTGAACAATGCTCAAAAAGTCACTAAATTGTGCTAAAGATACTAAAAGGGTATCTTTTACCCAGCAATGCCATTACTAGATCTCTCACTCTCCCTCTCCTCTCCACCCCCCAAAATTAAATAAAGAGGAAAAAGACATCAGGACACATAAAGATAAGGACACAAATGCACAAAATAGTCATAGCAGCTCTTTATTTTACCAAAAAATTGGAGATTAAAAAGAGTTATCATCAGTTGGATAGTGACTGAAAAGAATTGTTATATGAATATAATGTAGTATTACTTTGCAATAAGAAATGAGAGTAAGGATTATTTTGGAGAAACTTAGAACAATTTAGAGGAACTGATACATAGTTTAGCGAGCAGAATCCGGTTTATAATTTATACTAACAATACTGTCAAGACCATTTTAAGGATACTCTGATCAATGTAATGAGTACCCATAATTCTAGAGTCCCGATTTTAAAGTATGCTATTGATCTCCTGAAAGAGAAATTATGGACTCTATACGCATAATGAAACACACTTTTGGACACAGTAAATGGGAGAATTTGGTTTTCTTGACTGTGCATATTTGATATGAGAATCTTTTGTTCCCCTTTATAACAGATGGACGGGCATTAGGTAGAGAGAAAGAGGAATATTAGGGAGAGATTTGCCCCCTCAAATGAGAGAACAGACAGAGATCACAAAAAATCAGTCAGGACAGGCTTGACAGTTATATATTAAATGTAATTTGAAAAGCCAAGCTCTATATAATGGAGAGTCATAGTTTCACATACAATCCCCTCTTATTCTACAATGTACATGGAAATGTTCATTTTCTTTTATAATTATGGAGTTTGGAATTTTAAAAATTAAATACATTTTTCTTTAAAAATAAGTAACTTGTACTCTTAGCAATGCAATTTATCTGGGACAATTCTGATGGATTTGTGACAGGGAATGCTATCTACCTCTAGAGAAAGAATGTCAGAATCGGATGGATGCAGATCAAAGCATATTGTCTTTCGAATAGGTTTATTTACAATTTTATTTGGGGGTTTTAGTTTTGTATGAATGTGCTCTTACAACAATGACCATTACTGAAGTGTATTTTACATGATAAAAAATGTATGTCCTAGATCAAATTGCTTATAATCTGGAGGTGGGGAGGAAAGGGAGAGAAGAAAACAGTTTGGATCTTATAATTTTGGGAAGTGTATGTTGAAAATTATTATTACATGTAATTGGGGAAATTTAATATCTTTGACTGAATAAAATAAAGCAACTTGGGCCTATCCAAAAAATTGCTAAATTACACATACCTTCTGACACAATGATACCACTGTAGAACTCTATACCCCAAAAACACCACAGAGAGGAAAGCCCCATATTTAGAGCAGCATTCTTTGTTACAACAAAGAACCACAAGTTAATGAGCTACTCATCAATTGAGAAATGAATGGACAAATTTTGGCATATATGGAATATTGTTGTGCTATGAAAAATGCCTCTCCCCAAATGCTTTCATAGGAATCTGGTGTGTGTGGGGGGATTATAAAAAACTATTGCAGAGGAAAGTAAGCAAAACCAGGCAAACAATTTATACAATAACACTGTTAAAACAAATAGCTTTGAAAGACTTAAGAACTTGAATAAATTTAATGACCAGTCATGTCTCCAGAGGACCTATAAAAAAAAAAAGTGTCACCTACCTTCTGGCAGAGAAATAATGAAGTCAAGTTGCAGAATGAGACAAACATTTTCAGAATTTGTCTTGCTTAAACTATGCATATTCAAAACAAATGGGAATTTGTTTTGTTTGATGATATATTTGTGTTACAAAGGTTTTTTCTTTATTTATTGTTAATTTGGAGTGGTAGAGGGTAATGGCATTTATGGATAGAATTGTCAAAAAAGAAAGTGTAAGAAAGAAAGAAAAGAAAGTAATTCAAATATATTTTTGAAAATACACAAAAGAGAATGGAAGAAAGGCCAGAAGGTCTTGTTATCACCTACAAGAAGGACTAGTTTGATGGTAATATTTTGAATGGATAATATACTTCAAATAAATAAACAAGCAGTATGTATCTATTGTTCACTCACATATCTAAATAAGCTATAAGAATAACAAAAATTTATATTAACCTATTTTGCCAGATATATTATATATGTCTGCTGTGTAAAATTACAAATTATACAAATCAACTAATCATGATCTCAGCATCTGTCAAAGAGTCACAGTTATTAAAATGGCTCAAATCCCATTCTATCTCCCCAATACAGTGGAGTTTTTACAATTCATATTATTCACAAATTGTAATAAATCATCCATCCCAATGGTATACTCTTTCCATCTAGACTTAGTGTGCTCATTAAAAGTCACTTCCAGAATTGAAACCAAGATGGCTATAAACCATTCTAAATAGTAGGATTCTAGCTATTATTTCCTTCGGTTACACTGCTCCAGCTTTAACAATAAAATCTGTGTTCTGTGTGTCCTGATTTTTATAATTTATATTATACATGTCTTCCCTCTTTTCCTTGTAATATTCCTTCACATCTAGCTTTATTACATATCAGTCCACTCTCTCTACTCTCTCAGTGGCTCCCTGCAAACTGAACTTCCTGTTAATTGCTCACAAATGACACTGCATGTCCTATCTTTAGCCTTTGCACTTGCTGTACTCATGCCTTTCCTCCTTACTTCCACCTCTCAGAATCCTTTATTTCCTTAGATCAGCCCAAGCACGGCCTTTTATAGGAAAACTTTCTTAAACCCTGTCCCAGTCTTAGTGCCCTCTCTCCCCAAACTACTTTGTATTTATAAGATTTTTATCTTCTAAAACTTTGCTATGCCTAGAAGTTCTAATGGATGGTAGGATAGTTTATGGTTGAGATTTGGGGACAGTATTGTTGATAAGATAACTTAAAAATTAATTTCCTTTGAAAGTTGACCACATCACGGAATATAAATTTGTCTCACTGAACAAAAAAATGAGACTTGATAATGATGGTAAAAGAGAAAAATTAGATGCCATCTGGCCTTTCAAGACTAGGGGATAGGAATTTTGAAAGTTTTGCTTTTAAATGAAAGGAACCAGATTATGAAACTGCAATACAAAAATAACGATCAGTGATGCTTTTATCCTAACTAAGCATAAAGAATATAGAATGTTAATTGAATTGATGACCTGGAAAATAATTTCCCATTAGAAAAAAATGTCAGGCTACTAGGTGCTTTTTTTTTTAAACAGTGATGGGGGAGAAATGTCAATTCCACTCCCCCTCCCCTTCTAAAGAAGAAACAGTTTGAAAAGTCTCTGAACTATCTGCTGGTAGAGTCTATGGTGTTGCCTATAGGGAACTTGGGTAGTGTATAATTCAAGTTGTAGGCAGAAAGATAGAGACTAAAGGCACTAAAGGACTGTCATCCACAGCACTGAAAGTGTTCATCTGAATAAAAATAGAAGGATTCCCTCCCTTCCCCTCCCCCAGGAACCACTACCAAGATATAACTTTTGAAATACAGGGTGTAATTTAAAATACTCAATTCATTCTTAAGATTAGTTTTGACAGTTTAAAATCCTTTTCTCAAAGACCTATTTTACTTTTATGCCAGATTTAAATATTTTTTAAAAAGCCACATTCTGTCTACTTTTATCTATGCCAAACAGTAATGAAATTGGCAACATCACGTAGATTAGGGAATTTTTTTTTTGGTCATAAATAGTCACATATGCGTGGAAGAAAAGAACCTAAAGATAGCCCTGATTTAAAACTCTAGTCAGCTCTTGATTATCTGCCACTATCTTAACAGTAGATTATTAACACATGCTTTAAGAGGGGGTTCCTTGATATGCAAATGCCACATCATCTTAGGTTGTGGTATTAGTTAGATGCTGTGAATGAATTATACTGCCCATGTCAGAAAATGCTGATGGCACACCACATCCAAGAGACATAGGTTACCTAGGTGAGCTGAAGTTGAGGACAATAGAGAATACTAAACAAAGTTTACTAATCAAGAAAGTCAAGTCAGTTTTGGTTTTATTTGGGGATTTTGGTCATGTATGAGTTTGCTCTTACAACACTGACCAGCATGGAAGTGTGTTTTGCATGACGAATAAAAAAGTCATCAACTAACTTTTATTAAGCACCTACTATCTATTAGACATTAGGCAAAAAGAGAGATGAATACAGTCCCTTCTCTCAAAAAGCCACAGCTTCACAGGGAATATAACATGCCAACAACCATGTACCAAAACACACACATATGCACACACATGAATTTAGTATCTGTGGTTATACATGTATCTGGGTGTACACATACATATATTATATATTATACTAATATCAAATTATATATTTATGTAATATTATATATAAATTAGTCTAGTCTCAGAGGCAAAGCACTAAGATTAAGGAAGACTAAGGAAGACTTCTAGAAGGTGAGATTTTCACTTAGATTTGAATGAATCCAGGGAAGTTAAGAGGTAGAGAAGAAGAAGGCATGGGGAACAACCAGTGAAAATTCATGGAGTTCAGAGATGGAGTGTCATGTTTGAAGAACAGCAAGGAGGTCAGTGTAACAGATCATAGAGTTCATGGAGTGGAGTAAACTGTAAGAAGTCTGGAAAGGTAGGAATGAAGGGCTTTAAAAACCCAACCCTGGATTTTATCTTTGATCTTGGAGGTAATAGAGAAAAATGATACTAAGTGTTTTTTAATAGAATCAAGAGAATATGAGAAAAAAAAAGTTAGAATCAAATGCAGTTCTTTAGTGACACTTAGATAATAGATTTTTAGACCATGCCAATCAAATGTTGTTTCCATCATTTCTCAAGATATTTAAATACCACTATATTACAAATACACTGGGAAAAGGATTTCTCCTAGGATGACTTCCTAGGATAGAAGAGATTGTAGAAGTCAATCTAGTTCAACTTTCTTATTTCACAGATGGGGGAGCTGAAATCCAGAGAGATAAGTGGTTGCCCAGGGTTAAGTGGTCAGCTAGGACTAGCACCCAGATTTCTTGATCATTTCTACTATATAATGCTTGCTTTCTCTCTATTCTTTCAAATCACAAACAATACTAATGTATATGCATCCTCACTTAATCTCAACTTATTCTACATGTGATGGTCCCTCTTATCCACTACAATTGAAATAAAACTTCTTGTGACATCACTATATTTAAATTGCCCTAATTTTCTACACTAGGAAAAAATGACTGATTTTATATCTGAAACAGTGAAAAAGTAGATCATTTCAATTCTATCAAATGTACAACCGCATAATTTCCTTAATATTACCATACAAAAATTTTCTGATGTTACTTATTTAGAATTTGTATCTTGCTTACTATTTGCCAAAAATAGAAGTAAAAAGGTTTGACAAGGCTCTTTTGTTCATTTTATATTAAAGGATTGTAAATTCTTAAAACTTAGCCTTGAACTAAAGAGGACTGAATAATCAAATACCCCATCTTATATTTAGGAGCAGAAGGCATTTTCCAAACTTTTACCTAAACCTACTTTTACCTAGGGGGCAGGTAGGAGGTGCAGAGGATAGAATACTAGATCTGGAGTCAGGAACACAAGTTCAAATACAGTCTCAGACACTTCCTTCCTGGTGACCCTGGGCAAATAATATAACTCTATTTGCCTCAGTTTCATCATCTGTAAAATAAGCTGAAGAAGGAAAAGGCAAACCACTCCAGTTTCTTGGCTGAGAAAACTCAAAATGGGAACACCAAGAGTCTAACAAGATCCAACAATAACAATAACTTGTCAGTGGGAAAAAGGAAGTGATAAAATGGAAAAGATTTATTTAAAATCATATCTATCCTACTGATAAGTAATCTGAATTATTTAGCAATAGTTGATTGACTTGAGTTAATATATTCCTTTAAGTTTCTGACTCAGAGGGTTGGTTCTTTGTAGTCGTTCATTTTTAAGAATAGGTAAACCTTTAGAACTGACCTAGGTCCACCCTCATTTTAAATACCTTTAGTGAGAAGAAACACAATATTCCAAAGTAATCTATTTATTTCACTTTTGCATGGTTCTAATTATGAGCGAGTTTTTACTTATATCAAGCCTAAATCTGCCTCTCTTCAAGTTCTGTTCTTTCTAGAGGGGTCAAGTGAACTAGACTAATTCTTTCCCCCCTTGACAGCCTTTTAAATATTTTTAGACAATTATCATGTTTCCTCTAAGTCTTCCCTTCTTCAGGTTAAGCATTACTAGTTTATCCAACTAATTCTTATATGGAATAACCTTGGGGCCCCTCACCACAGTGATCCTCTTCCACCAAACACAAACCAGCTGGTGTCTTTTCCAAAGCATAGTACCACAAACTGAACACAGTTATGGTCTAAGCAGAGGAAAGTATATTAGAACTATTATCTATCCCCACTATGGTCCATACCTCTTTTTTTTTTTTTTTAAACCTTTACCTTCCATCTTGGAGTCAATACTGTGTATTGGTTCCAAGGCAGAAGAGTGGTAAGGGCTAGGCAATGGGTGTCAAGTGACTTGCCCAGGGTCACACAGCTGGGAAGTGTCTGAGGCCCGGATTTGAACCTAGGACCTCCCATCTCTAGGCCTGGCTCTCGATCCACTGAGCTATCCAGCTGCCCCAGGTCCATACCTCTTTTAATGCAGCTTATAAACTGTGTAAGCTCTATGTTGGGTATATGTGTGTATGTGTGTATCTACTATATTACACTGGTTACTCATACAATCTTGCTATTCACTAAAAATCCCCAAATAGTTTTATTCAAACTGCCATCTAGTTGCATCTTGTGCTTAGGAAGTTGATTTTTTTTTAACCCAACTGTATGATTTTCCATTTATCTTTATTGCAAAAACAACAACAAAAAAAAACCTTACCCACGTTTTCAAGTAAAAAAATTGGAAATTGGTCTGGGATTATCCTTTTTTCTCTTTTTCTCTTTTTTCAAAATATGATAAATCCATGCTGGCTCAGGGACACCAGTACCTCCTTTTCTAGATATTCACTAACCATGTTTTAATAATACATGCTTAAATTTTACTAAGAATTAAAATGAAGTTCATTAGCCTATAATTCACAAACTCTACTCTCTTCCATTTTTTGAAATCTGGGGAAACAGTTACTTTCCCCACTACTGCAGGCACCTCTCTAGTTAATAATAAATTATAATAATAACAATAATAATAGCTAGCATTTCTATACCATTATTGTGCTATATAAATACTATGTGCTAGGCATTATGTTAAGCATTTTATAAATATTATCTCACTTAATTTTCACAAAAATTCTGGGAGGTAGTTCATATTATTATCCCCATCTTACAATGGAGAAAACTAAATCAAATAGAGGTTAAGTGACATGCTAAAGGTCACATAGCAAGTTAAGTGTATGAGGCCTGAATCTTAATTCAGTTTTTCCTGGCTCTAGGTTCAGTGCTGTATCCACTGGACCATGTCACTGCTTCAAATAAATTCTGGATGATTTTTTTTAAGATCAATGCTAACTCAAATAGTATATTAGATCCTTAAAATAACTTGAGATATAGTTTGTCTGCACCTGATGACTCGAACTTATTAAAGAGAGCTACGTTTAAGATTATTTTTAAAAGTACTAATTCATATTTTCTATGTGTGTGCTTTTATAGAAAAACCTATATAGCCTGACATGCCTTTATTCTAAACTTCAATTTATATTTTACTTCCTTCTATATTTAAAACTAAGTATAATGACTAAGAAGAAAAAAAAATTAAAGTAAGTGGTTTAGCTCTAACATTTGTTCCCAGGGCAGTGCCATGTTATTGCTGTTATAGTTTTCGCTTTTGTTGAGTTGTGTCAGTCATGACCAACTCTTCATGACCCTATTTAGGGTTTTCCTGGCAGAGATAGTGGAGTGCTTTGCCATTTCCTTCTCCAGCTCATTTATAGATGAGGAAACCAAAGTAAACAAGATGAAGTGACTTCTCTAGGGTCACGCAGCTACTATGTGTCTTAGGCCAGATTTGAATTTAGGAAGATGAGTCTTCCTGACTCCAAGTCTAGCATTTTAACCATTATATACACTGGTATTGTACTTCAAAAGATCTTCAGATAATGAAAAGGGTCTTTTTATCTTTTTTTTTTAATAAGCATTATACTTGCCAGGTAGACTATAAAGACAACTAGAATTCACTGTCATTTTTACTTGAATTGGACAAATATTATTTTGAGAATCAGTCTGGATTGTTATACCAGATGGATAAAATAATTAAATTTATTTTTCCCTATAATGCTCAATTCATTTTTAGGGTCTTTTTCAGCCTAATCTGGAGATTTATACTCTTTTTTTCCTTTCTTTCTTTCAAAATGCATTTTGAAAACTCTAAGCCATTCTAAGAAGGTGCATTGATTTGTTCAAACTCAGTCAGCAGTTTAAATTAATTCCATATATTAAATCAAGAAAGCATTATTTCAAAAGTAATCCTACCCTTCACCAGGGCCTACACTCACCTATGTGTTCTCCAGAGACCTCTTTCTGTCTATCTATGATCAGGTCCAAAGTTCCAAATATCCAAGTGCAGAATAAAAAAGGACAGTACACAGACAACTTCTGTTCCAACAGGAGTCTGACCCTTCTTGTTATGTGACTTGGCCATTTCCCATACTCTGGACCCTGCTCTTTTCTTCTGATAGCTGACTGACCTCTATGGACCAATATCCTTTCTTGTTCTTCCCTTTTTTAGAGTTCTGTTTCTTGCAAGCTCCATCTTATGGTTCACATCAATACGCCATCACCTCTAAAGTAGCCTGCAAGTTTCTAGGTCTGACTTTTTTAGTTCAATGGATAGTTACAACATGGTATTCAAGCAGCTAGGTGGCAAAGTGAATGAATAGAAGACCAGGGCTAGAATCAGGAAGACTCATCTTCTTGAGTTCAAATCCAGCCTCAGACACTTACTAGTTATGTAACCTTGTGACTAGTCACTTAACCCTGTTTGCACTAGTTTCCTCATCTGTAAAATGAATTAAGGAAGGAAATGGCAAACTACTTCAGTATCTTTATCAAGAAAACCCCAAAAATGGGTCATAGAGAGTTGAACATGATTAAAAAACAACTGAATAACAATGAATTCATGAAGACAGTTTGGCAAAATGTGTTGCTTATTTTGGAAAAAAAATGTTTTTTTCACTGCTCTATCAAAACATTCAGCATCAAGACCATAATAACATATGTAAGTAATAATGAATCTACCATCAAAGTCTACATGACATAGTTCATTCCTCGTTTTTGGCACAATGCATTTCTGGAAGCTATGTGGCACGTATTTTCCCATAGGAGTCATATTGTAACTAGAGATTATAATCTATTGGATCCAAGAATGGAGAACAGAGGAAATGAGGTTAAAAGAGGTCTCTGTGTAGGAAAGCTTCATTTGGAAAGGTAGAGAGGGGGCTGGTAAATGTATGATTGGCATCGGTGAACCACCAGTCAACTTATCTGAATAGAAGTGGAATTCAATCATTTGGTTAGGACTGTTTTTCTAATGCAAAACTGCTTTATAAGAAGGCAGTATGGGGAAGTGAAAAGAACAGAGAAAGAAATTAGTTTTATTTACTGGATTGTAATTCCATCTCTGCTCTTCACCATCAGGGTGACATTTGGCAAAACACTTATACCCTCTGAGCTTTAGTTGTCTAATCTGTAAAATGAAGGAACTGGACTCAGTTCACATTAAGGTTCTTGCCAGCTCTAGACCCTTTGAATCAGGACAATTCAACAGTTCAAGTGCAATAGAAAATAGCTTGACCATAATGTCGGCAATAAGACACAGATGTAATGGTATCAGTTGACTAAGTTTTTCTCAAAGAATTGTTCTGCATCGAGTGAGAGTATATCCTGGAGGACCTGTTCTCCAAAACACTTAATCAGATGAACAAAGCAAAATCCATGATCCTATGACTTCCTCCCTGTCCTTAACTCATCTCCAGCATTATTGAGTAACCCATATCTTTCCAGTTGCATGCCCCAATATGGTTAAGGATGGTTATATTGTCTTCTGTGTGTTCTAGAGAGTGGAGTCCTCTTGTAGTCCCCTTTTGGTCTATGAGTGCTTTTCAGGATTGGAGGAACCTCTGGACTAATCCTGTATCAGTAATCAGTAAGGTTACCAGTAGGTTGGTGACTTAAAATAAAAACATAACTATTTTTGGTATATGCTGAGGTCTCATCTTTTCAATCAATCAATAAACATTTATTAAACACCGACTATATGGCAGGCAGACAGTACAGTGGATAGAATGCTGAGCCTGGAGTCAGGAAGATTCATCATCCTGAGTTCAAATCTGGCCTCAGATACTCACTGGCTTTATAGAACAAGGTACTGATGCCCTCAGTTAAGGTTTAAGCAAGTGGTCCAAAATGCTAGGATTTCCATGGCAATCATATTGGGCAGCAATGGGAATCTAATTATAGAAGAAGAATTAATTTCCACAGGGTTAGGCAGATAATGGCTTTGTCAATTATTCCAGGAAAGACCAAATGAGGACCTGATTCCAAAGGAAAAGGAATGAGATCAGGTAAGTAAGCAAGTTCACAAGGTTCAGGGAAAGAAGATAGGTAAGCAATCCAAAGTCTAAGGGAAGTGTAAGTCAAGACAGGGCAAAAGAGCAACTTTGATCTCAGGGCAAAGACCGTACAAATTCCAGAGATGGAGTATCCTATAGAAACAATTTAATTCAACCTTATATAGCTCAACGAGCAAATTTTTATTAAACACCTACTATGTGCCAAGGCCTGAAGAAAATGAGAGCCAGAGAAATGAAGTGACATAATCAGATTCACAAAAATAATAAACCGTAGAGCTTCATTGTCTTCTGCCCTGCCGTGTATAAGCAAGCAAGGACACACAGACGTGTGCATGGGAGGAGTAGTGCCCTAGAAGCTCAGAAAGACAGGGATAGGGTGCTTTTAGGTGATTCAGTACCACCTACATTCTCTCATTTTCCATCACTGGCCTTATAATCCAACTAAAGGAGTTTCCTTGTAGTTCCTATTTATAATGTATACTGGGTACATACTAGGTTCTTGGTTTGCCCTAAAATTATTTCCCCAACTTTATTTCTCTCTATTAGTCCAAACTCTACATTTCTATTGAATCTCATTTCAAGACTCAGAAATTTTATGAAACAGTCCTTGATTCTCTTTACTCTACACCTTATTTTGAATTCCTTCAGCAAGTATATATAATATACATATTACATATGCATACATATTTATATACAAATATATGTAGATATAGATAGAGAGAGATGGACATTTACATTTATACTTACATACACTAAGGGGCATCTGGGTGGCACAGTAGATAGAGGGCTAGATTTGGAGTAAGGAAGATTCCTCTTCCTGAGTTCAAATTTGACCTCAGACATTTGCTAGCTAGGTGACACTGGGTAAGTAACCTAACCTTGTTTGCCTTAGTTTCCTCATCTGTAAAATGAGCTAGAGAAAAAGATGGCAAATCATTCTTTGCCAAGAAAACTCCAAAGGGGGTCAATAAGAGTTAGATATGACTGACAACTGAATGATATATACATGTGTGTGAGCACAATAAGTTTGTACTATACTACACTTGCTTATGTATTGCATTGGAATTATTGGTTTACAAATATATTTGGATATCCAACTAAGCTGTAAATAACTCAATGATAAAGACTGGTGTCTAGCACAGTTACTTTCAGGCATATTGAAGAAAAGTCAAATGAATACTAGTCTCTATACAGTTCACTTGATAAAAGAATATATCTTAGAACCTTAGCTATTAAAAGGAGGCAGTGAAAGAGTGGATATAACAGTAGAATCAGAAGGCTTGGATTTGAATTCTAACTATAGCATCTGGATTTTGGAAAGTCAGGTTCTTCATGTGAAAAATGAGGGGGTAGATATGATAATTTCTAAGATCCCTTCTGGTTCAAATCCTTTGATCTTAAATGAAAAGGTGATCATTTAGATCAGTGTGCCTAAAGTATTGTTAAGGTTAATAAATATTGATAGGAGTCTGATAAAAGTTGTGGAGAGCAATTTGGTACACCACCAACACCTATTTATTTACAGGAGAATAGGGATAGGAAATAGGAGGTAGGAAATAGGAAACAGGCTAGTATATCTCTTAATTCTTATACTATGTCTTAAAATCTAAATCCTATACTAAATTCTCTAAAAACCCTGTATCTAAGAATCTTCTTGCCTGGCAAAGCAGGCCTAACTTAAAACTACTCTGACTAATTAATATTAAATTCACTATCTATCTTAACTAACTTATCAATGAATATTAAATGAATAACAAACTCCTTAAAGTAATTCTTCTATTAACTGTCATTTATAAACTGCCTGTTTCGCAGACACAGAAACCGAAAACTCTTCCCTCAAAGTTCTGAGGAGAAAAGACTTCAGCAACCAGACATTTTCTCAAATTCATATCTATTATCCCAAACTCTAAAAAGTAACTCTCAGATCTTCTTGACTGAGAGAATGACATTGAAATCCCCAGAAACCCTGCTCCCTAGGAAGATAGAGAAAATGGAGTCCAGTTTAACTCAAATCTATTAAATTAAAAAACTTAAAATACGCATTGGATATGGGGGGGGGGTTGAAGGGGAAAGTAAAAACAGGAATCATGTAACTATGAAAATTTTTTCTAAAAAAATAAAATATTTAAATCTAAAAAAATAAAAATAAAAAAAATTTAAAAAAACTTAAAGAGACAGTGTGAGATTACAAACACTTCTACTCTTAAAGAGTTGGACTGAGATTAATTAATTTCTGCTCTTAAATATAAACTCTGCCCTTAATGAGACAGAATTAAATTAAATAAAACTCTTCATAACAGTATGCAAACAAATGTATTGATATGAAACTAAGCAATGCTATTTGTTATTGAGGGTCATATTCTTAGGGATAACAAAAGGTTATTAAAAGAAATAGGTCAGATGATGGTGGCAGAGTAAGGAGCAGCTGCTCGATCTCTCCTGACCTAAGCATACAGGACTCCTCAAGGGGAAATAAAAACGAGTCCAGACGAAGGAAGGAACCCCACAACAGGGCGCAGCATTGAAGGTACGCAGAATCGGGGCATTTCCACACTATAAAGGGGTGAAACAGCTCTCACTAAAACGCGAGAGGAAGAAGCCCCTCCCCCACCCCCCACACTGCACACCTAGCACAACACCAACGCACAAGAGTGAAAACAGGACTGGGCAACCAGATAATCACTGGCAGCCCCAGGGCTTGTACCTGTGTGCTGCAAGAAGAGGGACCCCAAGTGGCTGGGGGGCATGCACGGACTTTCCCCTAGCATCCACATGGGTGAAGGCACCGTCTTGGGCCGGGACAAAGGCCTCTAAAATACGGTCTTTCCCAAGCGCTGAAGGCATCGCCTCAGGTGTGAATAAAGATCTCCAGCCCACAGACTTTCACTACCTTGGGGAGGGGGGGAAGGCAGTGCCCTAAGAGCATCTGT